>NC_092714.1:3672874-3797874 GCF_047496885.1 Scyliorhinus torazame
GGTCCAACACTGTTTTATTGAACTTCCTGATTGCTGTACATAGTCTGCTGTGAGTTGACACTCTATCATTCTAACTGATAACCTCCTACTGGCTTGACCAGACTAACTCTCTACCTCATGGTGATAGTGCTCACTGGCTTGTGCACTCTTACTATCTCAGTAGCTGTGTCCTGTAGAGAGAGGGAGAGTCTTAATGCCCTGTGTGCTTTATAGTGGTGGTGTCCTGTCTGGTGATTGGTTGTTATGTGTTGTGTGTGTTCATTGGCTATCCTGTGTGTCAATCACTGCCTGTCTGCATCTCATTATATACATGAGTGGATATTATGACAAAGCCCTCCACCAACTTCTCGTCCACCTTCGGGAGCTCCAACCCTCCCAGAAACTTCCTCATCCCCTCCTCCCCCGCCAGGGGTTCCGACTTATACAGTTTACTTTAAAACTCCCAGAGCACCCCATTCACCCCCGCCGGGTCCAAGACCACGTTCCCTCCTGTGTCCTTCACTTTCCCAATTTTTCTCACACCTCCTGCTTCCTCAACTGGTGTGCTAGAATCCTGCTCGCTTTCTCCCCATACTCGTATACCGCCCCTCTCACCCTTTGCAACTGCCCTACCGCCTTACCCTTGGTTACCAAATTCCACCTGCAACCTCTGGCGTTCCTTTAGCAGCCCTTCCTCCAGGGTCTCAGCATATCTCTGGTCCACCTGCAGGATTTCCTCCACTAGCCTTTCTTTCCACCTGCTCCGCCTTTTCCCTGTGTGCCCGAATCAAAATGAACTCCCCCCTGACCACTGCTTTCAGTGCCTCCCAGACCGTAGCTGCCAAAACCTCCCCCGTGTCATTAATCTCCACATACCCCACGGATAGCCTTCCTCACCCGCTCACACACCTCTTCCTCCGCTAACAGTCTCACATCCAACCTCCTTTGTGGGCGCTGCCCTTACTCACTGGTAAATCTACCCAGTGCTGGGCATGGTCCAACACCACTATTGTCGAATATTCGACATCCACCATCCCTGCCAACAACGTCTTATCTACCACGAAGAAATCTATTCGGGAGTACACCTTGTGTACATGGGAGTAAAAGGAAAATTATTTCGCCCTCGGCCCCTCAAATCTCCACGGAACCCCGCCCCCCCCCCCCCCCATGTGCTCCATGAACTCCTGGAGTTCCTTAGCTGTAGCCGACACCCTCCCCGACCTCGAGTTCGACCGGTCCAGATTCGGATCCAGAACCGTATTAACGACCCCCCCCATAATCAGCCGATGAGAGTGTACGACCGGAATCTCCCAGAACCCACCTCATAAATTCCACGTCGTCCCAGTTCGGGGCATAGATGTTTACCAACACTACCAGCACCCCCTCTAGTTTCCCACTTACCATAACATACCGCCCCCCCAGGGTCCGCCACTATACTTTCCACCTCGAACGCCACCTGCTTATTGACCAGAATTGCCACCTCCCCTCGTTTTAGAATCCAAGCTGAATGAAACCCTGTCCCACCCATCCTTTCCTCAGCCTAATCTGGTCCCCCACCTTCAGGGGGGCCTCTTGTAGCTTGGCCACATCCACCTTCAGTCGCTTTAAGTTTGTGAACACACTGGTCCCCTTAACTGGCCCATTCAATCCTCGCACGTACCACGTGACCAGCCTGGTCGGGGGGCACCCTGACCCCCCCGCCGATCAATCATAGCCCACCTTGGGCCAGCCCCCGGCCCGTGCCCCGCACCTCCCGAGGTCCGTCCTTGGGCGCCCACCACCATTGATCCTCCTCCCCTTACATTTTACAAGCCCTACCTCTGTCAGCAATACCTCCCCCCACCCCATCCCCAGAGCCCCCAGCAACAATCCCTGCCCCCATTCCCCCACTGACCTACCACTCACCCCCCATTGCGCTTCTGTGAACCAGCCCGCTCAGCTAGCCTGGCGGCCCCCGTCCATGGCGCCTAGCATCCTACCCCCAGCTGATTCCCCTCCCCCTCCGCTCGAACATTAGTACAAACAAACCCAAAACATCTCCTCCCCAAACCCAAACACAGAGACCAACCCCTCCGTCCCCTAACAAAGAACAAAAAACAAACCTGAAGCTGAAAAAGAAACAAATTGGCCTCGGGCATAATTTAACAGCAACATCTTAATAACATCTGCACAAAACGTTCAAGGTCCACCTTCTCCGGCCAGTCCATTGTCCCTGACAAATTCTACCCCCTCCTCCGCCGATCCAAAGTACAATTCCCGGCCTTCGTAGGTCATCCACAGACGTGCGGGTACAATAGTCCGAATTTCACCCCCTTCTTGTAGAGGGCTGCCTTGATATTGTTGAAACTCGCACTCCTCTTGGCCAACTCTGCACCCAGGTCCTCATATATTCAAATTTCACTGCCCAGCGCTCGTCTGCCTGGCCCACCTCATAATCTGCTCCTTGTCCAGGAACCGATGTAGCCGCACCATTGCCCTCGGTGACTCCCTCCCCTGGGGCTTCCTCATTAGTGCCCTGCGCGCTCGACCCTCCAAAGTCCGTGCAAATGCAGCATCCTCTCCAAGCAGCTTTCCAACATCCTCCCCACATACGTGCCAGCATCAGCTCCTTCACTCCCCTCCGGCAGGCCAATGATCCTAATATTCTGCCTATGTGACCAGTTCTCTAGCTCAGTGATGTTCAAAGTCGGGGTCACGACCCGCGGGTAGGTCGTGGGCGGGTGTCGGGAGGGTCGCGGAGCCATCCGTCGTGGCGCTCCCGATTGCGCAAATTCGCGCGCAGCAGCCTGTTTTTAACTCTGCGAGCGGCCTTTTTAACCATATAAAAAATGCGGCAACACTGCGCGTGCTCATTCATCCGCATGCTCGCCACTTTTTTTTATATGGTAAAAAGGCCGTCTCAGCCGGCAGAGTTAAAAGCCGCTGCTCTCGCTCTGCCCGGTTCGGAAGTGCTCGGTTCTTCTGAACGAAGCTAAGGCCGAGTTTCCCCCCGGCGACTAGCACCATCGGACCCACCCGCAGAGACCCAACGCCATGGCCTCCACCGCGGAACTCGCCTGGAACTACAGCGCGCTCATCCTGCACCACGACGAGGTCACTGTCACCAAAGATAAACTCAATGCCCTGATTAAAACAGCTGGTGTGACTATTGAGACTTTCTGTTCTGGTCTGTTTGCCAAGGCATTGACTAATATTGGCATCAATAGTCTGATCTGCAACGTTGGTGCTGGTCATCGTGCCCCTGTTGCTGCAGTAGTTGTTTCCACCGCTGCCCCTGTTGCTGCTGACGAGAAACAGGAAGAGAAGAAAGAGGAAGAATCTGAAGAGTCTGACGATGACATGGGCTTTGGTCTCTTTGATTAAATGTGCTGTGCAACAACATTGTTACTATTTACAAAAAATAAATAAAAATTAAATATAAAAGCCGGCTTACTGCGGTTGTTGCCCGCGAATTTGTGCAATCGGAGACGCAGAAGATTTTTAAAAAAATTCTATGTAATCTTCCTGCCTGAAGGGAGGCAGAGAGCAGGTCACTGCTCCCGAACGTCGCCATCACGTGCTTTGGGCGCAATTGCGATTCATCCATTTTGTCAGCAGCAAACAAGATAAGAGAATATGGTGGGTCGCGAAGGTCGACTGTCGTGGGTCGCGAAGGTCAGCCGGCGTGGGTTGTGAACGTAGGCTGGCGTGGGTCCCATAGGTTGGCCAGTTGGTAAAAATGGGTCTCCAGAAAAAAAGTTTGAAAAATACAGCTCTAGGCCCTCGACCTTCTGGAGCCGCTTCTGCTGATCGCGCATCAGCCCCATCTCCGCTGCCATCGAGGCGAACTGCTCCTCATGTTCCTCCGCCACCTCCTCCATCTTCTGGATCACCTGACCCTGGGCCGCCTGCTTCATCTCAACGCGATTGACCACCGCCTTAATCGAATCCACTGCCAGGGCCAAATCCTCCAGACTCTCCTTCTGTTGCTGGGTGAACTTCTCGTTCAAGAAGCCCACCAGCTGCTCGGTTGACCACTGAGCCAGCAGGGTCACTTCCTGCCCCTCCGCCATCTCCACGTGCATTGTAGACACCGCACTAACTCCAAACGTCTGGTCCCCTCTCTTTCGACCGATTCTGGCCCTCAGCCCCATACACCAGAGGGTAAATCTTTTCCTCTCACTCTCCTTCACCTATATTCCGCCTCACATCCACTTGTTAGCCGGGGAAGAGGTCCGAAACAACCACCACGAGCGTGAGCCGCCAAATGTGTGACCACTCACTCCATGGTGGCCACCGGAAGTTCCAGTATTTCATCCTTAATAATTGACTCCAGCATTTTCCCCACCACCGATGTCAGGCTAACCGGTCTATAATTCTCTGTTTTCGCTCTCCCTCCTTCTTTAAAAAGTGGGGTTACATTAGCTCCCCTCCAATCCATTGCAACTCTTACAGAGTCTGTAAAATGCTGGAAAATGACCACCAACACGTCCACTATTTCTAGGGCCACTTCCAAATGTGGATATGGCGGGAAGTGAGCCTAGGTAGGATGCTCTTTCAGAGGGTCGATGCCCTGAATGGCCTCCTTCTGTACTGCAGGAATTCTATGATTCTGTGGGAGGAATGCGGCCTCCACTGGTTAGGCCAGCATTCACTGTCCGCCCCTAATTGCCCTTGTGAAGGTGGTGGTGAGCTGCCTTCTTGAACCGTTGCAGTACCGTTGCAGTACCTGAGATGTAGGTACATCCACAGTGCTGTTAGGGAGGGAGTTCTAAGATTTTGACCCAGCGACAGTGAAGCAACGACGATATATTTGCAAGTCAGGATGGTGAGTGACTTGGAGGGGAACCTCCAGGTGGTGGTGTTTAGCTTGTTTTAATGTTTGAGGATGACCAATATCATTACTGTAAACTAACTTTATTAATAACAGTCTATGAACACATATTGCAAGACCTCCGCATACATTATATCTAACATTGGAGTCCTCTACCACAATCACCTTATTATCAGACAGTGCCACAGATAACTGCTGCCCTTGTCCTTCTCGATGGTGGTGGTCAAGGGTTTGAAACGTGCTATCTAAGGAGCCTTGGTGCATCTTGTACATGGCACACACTACTATTCCTGCCTTCCTGGTCAAATGCAGCCCAATGTTTTGAGTCAAGCATTTTATGTCCTGACAGCATTCTGTTGAAAAAATTGATTTTTTGCCCCCCCCCCTTTTATGTTATTTGTTCTGAAAAATTAATCTATTTTTATCAACTCATGACGCAGTTAAATAAACTTTTCTCCATTTACCTTATCAAACCTGGCGATCATTTTGAATGGCTCTATCAGATTTTTGCCAGTCTCCTCAAATCCCCTGTGATTTACAGATGCTGGATTTGTTGGTTCCTTTGCCTCAATGGAATCGTACTGCCACGCACTTTGTTAATCAGACACGTTACATATTTACAATTATTTATTTGTTAGTTCAGTAGAAGATATGTTGATACTTTGCAAGATATCAAACAAAACTGTTTTCCTGTACCTGCCAAGGCTGTTGCTTCTGCAGCAAAGGCCAACGCAAACTGTCTGATGATGTCGGAACTTGTCTCATCAAAGAAGTATCCGATATAAGCTGGGCTTGTGTGAAGACTCAGAGAGAGGCAGGTTGGGAAACGATCTACAAACTTGTCTCCTGCTTCCTTCAGTGCTCCATACAAACTCTCCACTTTACTGTCTTCACACTGCAGATAGAAATACCGTCAATGACAATCGCATCACACTCTCACCCTGTTTAGGGGCTGTTTAGCACAGGGCTAAATCGCTGGCTTTGAAAGCAGACCAAGGCAGGCCAGCAGCACGGTTCAATTCCCGTAACAGCCTCCCTGAACAGGCGCTGGAATGTGGCGACTAGGGGCTTTTCACAGTAACTTCATTGAAGCCTACTCGTGACAATAAGCAATTTTCTTTTTTTTTCATTTCACGCATTCAAAACCTGAAAGTTCAGAGAGAATCTGCAGTGGTAGCAAGTGAAAGGTATTGTGATAGAGCTCTGATTTAGGGTTAGGGTTAGGGTTAGTAAGTGAAAGGTATTGTGATAGAGCTCTGATTTAGGGTTAGGGTTAGGGTTAGGAAGTGAAAGGTATTGTGATAGAGCTCTGAGTGCGGGGACTTAACCGATTCCATTTTTACCCTCATTTTGGGTAATCATTCTTCCAGAAACATGAAAGAACAAAACAGGACATTCGGATGAATTTTCCCAGCAATGTGGAATTAGGGGACATGTGAACCAGGTCAGTGACATCCACTTCACAGAGTGGGCTTGACAATTATTTCAACTAAAGGCCACTGTCAGCAAACTCAGCTGCTGACCTCATTACAGACTTGGTTCAGACATGGACAAAAGAGCTGAATGCCAGAGGTGAGGTGAGAGTGACTGCGCTTGGCATCAAGGCAGCATTTGACTAAGTCGAGCATTAGGTGTAGCCCTAGCAAGATGGAGTCAATGGGAATCAGGAGGAAAACCCTTCGCTGGTTGGAGCCCTGCCTGGCACGAAGGCAGGTGTTGTGACAAAATAAAAGCAAATTACTGTGGATGCTGGAATCTGAAACCAAAGAAAATGCCAGAAAATCTCAGCAGGTCTGGCAGCATCAGTAGGGAGAGAAAAGAGCGAACGTTCTGAGTCCAGATGACCCTTTGTCAAAGCTGCTTGATGTTTTGATGTTTGGTGGTCAATCTTCGCAGCTTAGGGGAGGTGGTGGGGTATGGTATTGTCGCTGGACTATTAATCCAGATACCCAGAGTCATGCCATGGCAAGAACAAGAACAAAGAACAATATAGCAGAGGAACAGGCCCTTCAGCCCTCCAAGCCAGTACTGGTCACGATACCAACCTTGGCCAAAACCCTCAGCACTTCCTAGTACCGTATCCCTCTGTACCCATCCTATCCATGTGTTTGTCGAGATGCCTTTTGAACGCCGTTAATGTATCTGCATCATGTATACCCTTGCACACAAACAGAAAATACTGGACAATCTCAGCAGGTCTGACAGCATCTGGGGAGAGAAAAGGAAGCTAACGTTCCGAGTCTGGAATACTGGAAATAGGGTCAGATTTATACTGTAGTGGGGGGTGTGGAGCAGTGGGACTGGATAGGGGGTCAGCGATAGGGAGAGATTGACAAAGATGTGGAGGACAGAAAGACAAAAGGAATGTAAATGGGGGTGACAGGAAAGGATCCAGACCTTGTATTCCCTTGCCTTGTTTGTCCTGCCCAAGTGCATCACCTCACACTTATCCGGATTGAATTCCATTTGCCACTGATCAGCCCATCTGACCATCCCTTCTATATCCTCCGGTAATCGACGGCTATCCTCCTCACTATTTACCATCCCACCAATTTTTGTATCATCTACAAACTTACTGATCAACCCTCCTACATTCACACCTAAATCATTTATATAACCGACAAACAGCAAGAGCCCCAATACGGGACCCCAGTGGGTACAAGCTTCCAGTCAGAAAAACTCCCCTCGACCATCACCCTCTGCTTCCTGCCACTCAGCCAATTCTGGATCCAATTTCCCAAATTTCCTTGGATCTCATGGACTCTTACCTTCGCTGTCAGTCTCCCATGTGGGACCTTATCAAAAGCCTTGCTGAAGTCCAAGTGTCTACTTCAAATGCATTTCCCTCATTTACACACCTGGTCACTTCTTCGAACAATTCAATCAAGTTGGTCAGACATGATCTCCCCTTAACAAAACCACGCTGACTGTTCCTGATTACTCCCTGCCTCTCCAAATGCAGATTATAGAATCATAGAATCATAGAATTTACAGTGCAGAAGGAGGCCATTCTGCCCATCGAGTCTGCACTGACCCTTGGAAAGAGTACTCTGTACAAGTCCACACCCTATCCCCATAATCCAGTAACCCCACCCAACCATCTTGGACACTAAGGGCAATTTAGCGTAGCCAATCCACCTAACTCTCACATCTTTGGACTGTGGGAGGAAACCGGAGCACCCGGAGAAACCCACGCAGACACGGCGAGAATGTGCAGACTCCGCACAGACAGTGACCCAAGCAGGGAATCGAACCTTGAACCCTGGAGTTGTGAAGCAACTGTGCTACTCACTGTGCTATCGTGCTGCCCAGTGGCAGAGACAGATTAATTCTGTCTCTGTCATGTTGTTCTTTAAGCAGGCCTTCTCCTGCCATCATGTTCCACTCAGGACGGTGATGTCAGTGTTGTAACGGCAGTGTTCCCGGGGTATGACGATAGTGTGACGTTCGGGTCTGTCACTGTTGGAGTTGTTTGTAAAGGTCCTGACAGACAACTTCGACTCCAGTGCACCAGTGCAGCCTTCGGACGCCTGAGGAACAGCGTGTTCGAAAATCGAGACCTCAATCCAGCGCCAAACTCATAGTCTACAGAGCAGCCGTGGTCCCTGCCTTCCTGTATGCATCAGAAACATGGGCAATCTACAGCAGGCACCTCAAATCCTGGGAGAGCCTTCACAAAATCCTGCAAGTTCACTCAGTATCAAGGCACTGGCCACTGGGACTTCCGGTGGCGGCCATGGAGTAAACGGTCGCACAGTCAGCAGCTCTCGCCCTTAAGAGTTTTTTTTAAGAGTTTAAGCCGGATTTTGCAGTAAATCTCTCAACATAAGTTGATCGAAGGAAGAGGAAAAGGAGGTGACCCTTAATTTATGGAATTGTGTCCAAATAAGAGTCGAAAATGGAGAAACCAAAAGATGAGTGAAAGCAAGGATCAGAGGTCATCGAGCTCAGTGGTGACAAGACAAAGCGTGTCCACGCCAGCTCACTGGTCGGTGGAGCAATGGGTCGAGTACCTGGATGAGAAGTTCGCCCGGCATCGCAAGGAGCGTACAGAAGGTGTAACCCAGATGATAGCCTCGATTAAGGAGGTGGTTGATCGGGTGGAGGAGAAAATGACAACCCAGGGACAGGAGATTCTAAAGCTGCAGGAGCTGGGGACTGAACGCGAGGAGGAGTCTGCTGCAATGGCTTTGGAAATTAGCATACTACAGGACAGCCAGAAACGACTGCTAGATAAAGTGGAGGACTTGGAGAACCGGTCTCGCAGGCAAAATATCCGAATCGTCGGGCTGCCAGAGGGGAAGGAGGGATCAGGTGCGGGAGCGTATGTGGGGAAGATGCTGCAGGAGATGGTCGGGGCCGATGTGTTTGACAAGCCGTTGGAGGTGGACAGGGCGCACAGGATGCTCGTACGTAAGCCCCAGGGTCGTGAGTCGCCGAGGGCCATGGTGGTGAGGCTACATTGATTCCTCGACAAGGAGCGTATCATGAAGTGGGCCAGGCAGACAAAACGGCACATGTGGGAAGAATCAGAGATCCGGGTGTACCAAAACTGGGGACCAGAACTCGCAAAGAGAAGATCAAGTTCCAACAAAGTTAAGGCGGCCCTGTTTGAGAAAGACATTAAATTCGGACTGTTATACCCGGCGCATCTTTGGGTTTACCTATGAGAACCAGTAGCTGTACTTTAATTCTCCGAAAGAGGTGGTTACTTTCATGAAAGACAATAATCTGGCTTAAGGACTCTTAAATTCTAACTGTGGTGGGCTGAGTTTGAGGGACGGGATGGAGTGGCGGGGAGGAGAGAAACATGGTTCTGTGTTCTGATTTGTCTTGTTTAAAATTTCAGTCTTTTAATTTTGTGAGTTAAGTTGCGATGTTAGGGAAGAAAAGAATTTGGGTGTTTTAAAAAAAAATGTTTTTCTCTCTTTTCTTTTCTCTCTTGTGCAATTTGATTTTGATTTAGTCTCTGTGCGATTGATTCTTGCATGCATAATTTTGATTAAGCTGCTTGAAGCTTCTTCTATTGTGTCTGATTCTCTTTGAAGGTGATGTGACTGATAAGAATCGGTCAAAGAGGGAGGGGTAGAACCTAACAATCTGGTGTAACTACTTTTAAACTCAAACTGTGGTGGTCTGAGTTTGGGGGAAGAGTCAGTCTTGTTTAAAATTTTGGTCTTTTAATTCCGAGTTAAGTTGCGATGTTCGGGAAGAAAAGGGTTTCGGTGTTGTAATTCTTTTTTCTTTCCTCTCTTTTTGTGTAATTTGATTTTGATTTATTGCTTTATGTGCTGGATAGAGGGAAGAACTTTTAAGATGCGATGGGGTGTTTTAGTTTCTGCAAGAAGGATGGTTCATTCTTGCGTGCATAATTTCACTTAAGCTGCTTGAAGCTTCTTCTTTTGTGTTGGATTCTGTTTGAAGGTGATGGGACTGATAAGAATCAGTTAAAGGGGGAGGGGTTTGCCTCGTTGCCTGCGCGTTGGGGGAGGGTATGTTTGCTTTTTGGGATTGTTGTTACTGTGTTGAGTGCTTGTTTTATTGCGAGGTGTGATAGAATCTGGCAGTCGGCAGGCTTTTTGACACCAAAGGGTGGGAGATGCTGAGCTAGCTGGGTAGCTGGTTCACGGGAGCAAAGTGGGGGAAGAGCTGAGGAAAGACAAAATTGGGGGGGAGGGGTGGGCGGGAGGGGGTACTGCTGACGGGTAAGGGACAGTTCGGAGACTGGAGATGGAGATCAGATGGCAGTCGCCGCCGAGGGGCAGATTAAGTGAGGTGCGGAACAAGGGCTAGGAACTGGCCTGGGAAAGGTCATGGTTGACCGACAGAGGAGGGGGGCAAAAGCCCCCCCCCCCCCCCCGACCAGACTGGTTACATGGAATGTTTGTGGACTGAACGGGCCGGCTAAGAGAGCTTGTGTGTTCACACACCTGAGACAGGGAAAAGCGGATGAGGCTATGTTACAGGGGACACACTGGAAGCTGGGAGATCAAATTAGATTAAAGAAGGGATGGGTCGGGTAACTGCTTCATTCAGGACTGGACTTTAAAACAAGGGGGGTGGCTATCCTGATTAATAAAAGGGTGATATTCGAGGTGGAGAGGATAGAGGTAGCCCCGGGAGGCAGATTTTTATGGTTAGTGGGAAGCTAGAGGGAATGGCAGTGGTGCTGGTGAATATATATGCCCCAAACTGGGATGACGTCGCGTTTATCAGGAAGGTGCTGGGGAAGATCCCAGACCTTGACTCGCACCGGCTGATCATGGGGGGTGACTTTAATACGGTCCTGGACCCGAGATTGGACCGGTCGAGTGCTGGGTCGGGGAAGCTATCAGCAATGGCAAAGGAACTGCAGGGGTTCATGGAGCGCATGGGAGGGGTGGATCCGTGGAGATTTGAGAGACCAAGGAGCAGGGAATATTCAGTCTACTCCCATGTACATAATGCGTACTCCAGGATAGATTTCTTCGTGCTCGATAAAACACTGTTAGCAGGTGTCGAGGACACTGAGTACTCAGCAATTGTGATCTCAGATCATGCACCTCACTGGGTAGACCTACGGGCAGACACGGGAATGTCCCAGCGCCCACAGTGGAGATGAGATACAGGGCGGTTAGCGGATGAGGAGATCTGTGAGTGAGTGAGCGAGGCCATTCAGGGGGACATAAAGATCAATGACACGGGAGAGACTGTGGCTGGGGTGGTCTGGGAGGCACTGAAAGTGGTCATTCGAGGGGAATGTATTTCGATTCGAGCCCACAGGGATAAAACTGAGCGGTCGGAGCTGGACAGGTTGGTAGGAGAAATCTTACAGGTGGACAGGAGATATTCGGAGTCTCCAAATGAGGAGCTCCTGAAGGAGCGTCAGAGACTCAAATGGAGTTTGGGCTCCTTTCCACAGGAAAGACAGAGGGTCAGCTGAGGAGGGTAAAAGGGCAATATATGAACATGGGGAGAAAGCTAGCAGGATGCTGGCACATCAGCTGAGGAAACAGGAGGTAGTGAGAGAAATAGTGAAAATAAAGGTTTTGAGGGGGAAGACAGTGACGGACCCGGGGTCGGAGAATGAAGTGTTCCAGGAATTGTATAGCCAGCTATACGAGTCGGAACCCCAGGTTGGGGAGGAGGGCATGAATCAATTCCTGGACTGGCTTGATTTCCCGAAGGAAAATGAGGAGCTGGTTGAAGCCCTGGGGGGCCCCGATTGGGCTTGGGGAGGTGATAGATGGATTGTGGGTGATACAATCGGGTAAAGCCCCGGGACCTGATGGATTCCCAGTGGAATTTTATAAGAAGTTCTATAGGTTACTGGGACTGCTCCTGGTTAAGGCTTTCAACGAGTCCAAGGAGCTGGGAGTACTCCCCCAACGTTATCACAGGCATCAATTTCTCTCATCCTGAAGCGTGACAAGGATCCGGAGAGCTGTGGATCGTACAGGCCAATCTCCCTCTTGAATGTAGATCCTGGCCACTCGAATAGAGGATTGTGTCCCGGAGATAATTGGGGAGGATCAGGCGGGATTTGTAAAGGGCAGGCACCTGACATCCAACATTAGACGGCTTCTTAATGTAATTATGCTGCCAGCGGAGGGGCGCGAGGCTCAGTGCGGGACTTTGTACGGAGGCAGGTCCCAAGTTTTCCTCGCCTCCCCCTGAGGGGACTACAGGACAATGTGCCATGGATGCGGAGAAGGCTTTCGACCGAGTGGAGTGGAAGTATCTATGGGCTATTTTAGGCAGGTTTGGGTTTGGACAGGGATTTGTGGAGTGGGCCCAGCTACTGTACCAGGCCCCGGTGGCAAATGTAAGAACTAACCGAGTTCGGTCAGAATACTTTAGTCTTTGTCGGGGGACAAGGCAGGGATGCCCGCTCTCCCCATTACTGTTTGCCATGGCCATAGAACCCTTCGCAATGGCTCTGAGTGTAGTGAATACCTGGAGGGGTATAGTGAGAGGGGGGGGGGGGTGGGGTGGGGGTGGGGGTGGAGCACAGGGTCTCTCTCTATGCGGACGATTTGTTGCTTTATATCACGGACCCGGTGGGGGGATGACCGAAATCATGGAGGTATTAGGAGAATTTGGGCGATTTTCAGGCTATAAGTTAAATATGGGAATAGAGCGAGATGTTTGTGACCCAGGCACGGGGGCAGGAAAGGAGGCTGAAGGAGCTACCTTTTAAAGTGGTTGGGAGGAGTTTTAGGTATCTAGGGATTCAAGTGGCCAAGGATTGGGGGCAGCTTCACAAGTTAAATTTGGGCAAAACAGTGGATCAAATGAGAAGGGATTTTTGTAGATGGGACATGCTCCCACTGACGCTGGTGGGGAGGGTTCAGGCGGTGAAGGTGATGGTCCTTCTGAGGCTGATTTTCTTTTTTCAGTGTCTCCCGATTTTTGTCCCAAAGGCTTTTTTCAGAAGTATGAATATGGCGATATCGAGGTTTATATGGGCGGGTAAAACCCCGCGAGTAAAGAGGGCACTCCTGGAACGGGCCCGCGGGGAAGGGGGATTGGCTCTCCCGAGCTGTATTAACTATTACTGGGCTGCCAACACATCGATGGTCAGGAAGTGGGGGGTGGGGGAGGGGTCGGTCTGGGAGCGGATGGAGGCAGCTTCCTGCAAAGGTACGAGTCTGGAGGCTTTACTGACGGCGCCCCTGCCGTTCGCGCCAGCTCGGTACTCCACAACTCCTGTGGTGGTGGCAGCCCTGAGGGTGAGGGGGCAATGGAGGCAGCACATGAGACTGGAGGGGGCGTCAGTGTGGTCACCGATCTGTGACAATCACCGGTTTGTCCCGGGGGGGCTGGATGGGGGCTTTAAGGTTTGGCAGCGGGCAGAGATTGAGAGGTTTGGGGATCTATTCATCCAGGAGGGCTTTCCGACCTTGGAGACATTAGAGGAGGAGTTTGAGTTGCCGGTGGGAACGGGTTTCGGTATCTTCAAGTGCGGGACTTTGTACGGAGGCAGGTCCCAAGCTTCCCTCGCCTCCCCCTGAGGGGACTACAGGACAAGGTGCTGTCAAAAACAGCGGTTGGAGGTGGGAAGGTTTCGGACATATACAGGGAATTGTTAGAGTGGGAAGGGGCCCCTATCAGAGAGGTGAAGAGGAAGTGGGAAGAGGAGTTGGAGGGGAGCTGGAATCTAAACTGTGGGAAAAAGCCTTGAAAAGGGTAAAGGCATCCTCGTCCTGTGCTAGGCCCAGCTTGGTTCAGTTCAAGGTAGCCCACAGGGCCCACATAACGGTAGCTCAGATGAGTAGGTTCTTCGAGGAGGTGGAGGACAGATGTGGGCCGTGTGGGGGTAGCCGGCCAACCATGTTCATATGTTTTGGGCATGTCCCAAACTGAGGGAATTCTGGCAGGGATTCGCAGATGTTATGTCGGAAATCCTGGAAGGTAGGGTAACTCCGAGTCCAGAATTAGCAATATTTGGGGTATCGGAAGATCCGGGGGCAAAGGGGAGGAGGGATATTCTGGCCTTCTCCTCCCTGGTGGCCTGGAGACGGATCTTGCTGAGAAGGAGGGACTCGGAGCCCCCGAAATCAGGAGTGTGGGTCAGCGATATGGTAGAGGTTCTCAGTCTGGAGAAAATCAAGTTCGCTCTGAGAGGATCAATCCAGGGATTGGCCCGGAGTTGGCAGCCGTTCATCGATTTCTACAACAAAAACTGAACGTCAGCAGTGAGGGGGAAAGGGAAAAAGTGGGGGTAGGAAAATGGGAGGCATGGTCATGTTAAATAAGGACAGGGAGCTTAGTATATGGGTAATTGGGGATAGGGCGGGAGAAGTGGGGTACGTGATTTATTGTGTGTTGTTATTTTAGGGGGTATTTTGTGCGTCGACCCACACGGTTGTTTTAGAAATGTCAATATGTTAAATTGTGAAAATTACAAATGCTTCAATAAAATATTTTCTAAATAAAAAGGCACTGGCCACTGGTTGACCAGCTGCGATGCGGGTCACATTGCCTGCATGCCCAACAAAAGGCTCCCTAAACAAGTGCTCTACTCTGAGCTCCGTAGTGGCAAGCGATCACTAGGAGGGCAGAGTAAACACTACAAGGACATAGAACATAGAACATAGAACAATACAGCGCAGTACAGGCCCTTCGGCCCACGATGTTGCACCGAAACAAAAGCCATCTAACCTACACTATGCCATTATCATCCATATGTTTATCCAATAAGCTTTTAAATGCCCTCAATGTTGGCGAGTTCACTACTGTAGCAGGTAGGGCATTCCACGGCCTCACTACTCTTTGCGTAAAGGACACTCTGATAGCCTCCCTAAATAAATGCAACATCCCACTGACATGTGGGAATCGCTTGCCTTAAAACTCACAAACTGGATAAAAAGCATCCTCGAAGGCGCCAATCATCTCGAGCGTCACAGGGTGGAGCACACAGAGGCCAAGTGTAAACAGCGGAAGGAGAGCGCAGAATCCAGAGAGTCCCACACACCCACCTCATCGATCACTACATGCCAACCTGTGGCAGGGCCTGGGGACCAGGATTGGAGTGGAAGCAAGCCATCCTCGACCCTGAGGGACGGCCAAAGAAGAAGACTCATGCAATGCACACTTCACCTTATCAAAACTTAGTAAGTAGCAGAGGTGGACATTTTAATGAAATGAAAATCGCTTATTGTCACAAGCAGGCTTCAAATGAAGTTACTGTGAAAAGCTCCTAGTCGCCACATTCCGGCACCAGTTCGGGGAAGCTGGTACGGGAATTGAACCGTGCTGCTGGCCTGCCTTGGTCTGCTTTCAAAGCCAGCTCTGGGACTTCCATGGAGGAGTAGGTCGCACATTCGATAGCTCCCGTCTGTAATGGACTTTCGGATCTTTTGCCCCTGATTTACAGTAAGGAGGATTCCCTCTCTGGACCAGAAGTGGCCGTGTGAAACGACTCAGTCCTGGTAGCGAGAAGCAAGCGGAGCTGGTACCGCGGGACAGCATGGCGGAGGGCAAGGGCCGAGGAAAGACGGCACAATGGTCGACAGAGCAGCTGGTGAAGTTTTTTGAGGATTGCTTCGCCAAGCTGAAAAAGGATACGCTGGATCCGATCAAAACTTTGATCGATCAAGTAGTCTTGAAAGGAGACCTAGGGGAAAACGATACGGGAGATCGAACAAAAGCTATCCAATCAGGAGGACTATATAACCGTGCTGGAGAACAAAGTGGAGGTGTTGGACGTCCGCCAGAAGAGGATGCAGGAGAAGCTGGAGGACCTGGAGAATAGGTCCAGGAGGCAGAACCTCAGAATTGTTGGCCTCCCTGAACGCAGTGAGGGATCGGATGTGAGGGCATATGTGACGGACATGCTGGAAAAGTTGATAGGGGCTGGGGCGTTCCCTCGGCCCCTGGAGGTGGATACAGCGTATAGTGCCCTCGCGAGGAAGCCCAGGACGGATGACCCGCGAGGGCCATGGTGGTACGATTTCACCGTTTTACGGATAAGGAACTTGTCCTGTGGTCGGCCAAGAAGGAACGGAGCAGCAAATGGGAGAACTGTGAGTTGCGTATTATCAGGATCTGGGAGCGGAGCTGGCCAAGAGACGGGCTGGGTTCAACCAGGCAAAGGCGACCCCCTTTAAGAAGGGGGTATAGTTCGGGATGCTGTACCCAGCGAGGCTGTGGATTACGCACGAGGAACGAGACTTTTATTTTGAGACTCTGGACGATGTATGGGCATTCATTAAAGAAAAGAAGCTCGAGGCGATTTAGAGGACATTTAAGTTGCGGATAAGTTTTGTAGCGGTGGCTCGTAACACTGTATTGGGTTTTTTTATAAAAAGAAAAGAGATTTCATGTTGTTCTGGTGGAAACTGTGGGCGGCGGTGATGGTTGTAGGGTGCTTTGCCTTGCAGAAACTTTATGTGGGGAGAGGGGTCTTCAAATTAGAGCTTTTTTTGGGGAGACTGGATCTTGCCTTAAGGGACTGTTTCTTCACTGGTTCCTGCTAATCGCATATTTTTGTTTGTTTGTTGTTGCTGCTGTTTACTCACTGGGGAATGTGATGCTGATATCAGGATTATTCATGTGAGGGGAGCGGTTCGAACAATAGGGAGACAGACTGTTTGACGCCAGGGGCAGGGGGTATCGGGGTCAGCATGGTACAGCTGACTCTCGGAAGCGCGGTGGGGGTTGAGCAGGTGTTAAACTGGTGCTTGGCCTGGGGGATGAGCTTTCTGGTGCAGTGGGGGGGAGGAGGAAGGGGGGGGAGACTGCTTTGCTGACAGGGGAGGAAATATTGTCGGGGAATAAATGGGAGATCGGGAGCGGCTGCTGCTCATGGGGGTGTCCGGGGAAGCGGGGGGGGGGGGGGGCACGGGCCCGGGGCTGGCTTAAAAAGGGTGATGGCTAGTCAGCTGGGGGGGGGGGGGGGGGGGGAGCCCTCCTGTCCAGGCTGATTACGTGGAACGTAGGAGGACTGAATGGGCCGGTCAAAAGGACTCGGGCGTTTGCGCATCTGAGGGAGCTGAAGGCAGACGTGGCTATGCTACGGGAGACACATCATAAGGTCATTTATCAGACGAGATTGACGAAGGGTTGGGTTATAGAACATAGAACAATACAGCGCAGTACAGGCCCTTCGGCCCACGATGTTGCACCGAAACAAAAGCCATCTAACCTACACTATGCCATTATCATCCATATGTTTATCCAATAAACTTTTAAATGCCCTCAATGTTGGCGAGTTCACTACTGTAGCAGGTAGGGCATTCCACGGCCTCACTACTCTTTGTGTAAAGGACACTCTGATAGCCTCCCTAAATAAATGCAACATCCCACTGACATGTGGGAATCGCTTGCCTTAAAACTCACGAACTGGATAAAAAGCATCCTCGAAGGCGCCAATCATCTCGAGCGTCACAGGGTGGAGCACACAGAGGCCAAGTGTAAACAGCGGAAGGAGAGCGCAGAATCCAGAGAGTCCCACACATCCACCTCATCGATCACTACATGCCAACCTGTGGCAGGGCCTGGGGACCAGGATTGGAGTGGAAGCAAGCCATCCTCGACCCTGAGGGACGGCCAAAGAAGAAGACTCATGCAATGCACACTTCACCTTATCAAAACTTAGTAAGTAGCAGAGGTGGACATTTTAATGAAATGAAAATCGCTTATTGTCACAAGCAGGCTTCAAATGAAGTTACTGTGAAAAGCTCCTAGTCGCCACATTCCGGCACCAGTTCGGGGAAGCTGGTACGGGAATTGAACCGTGCTGCTGGCCTGCCTTGGTCTGCTTTCAAAGCCAGCTCTGGGACTTCCATGGAGGAGTAGGTCGCACATTCGATAGCTCCCGTCTGTAATGGACTTTCGGATCTTTTGCCCCTGATTTACAGTAAGGAGGATTCCCTCTCTGGACCAGAAGTGGCCGTGTGAAACGACTCAGTCCTGGTAGCGAGAAGCAAGCGGAGCTGGTACCGCGGGACAGCATGGCGGAGGGCAAGGGCCGAGGAAAGACGGCACAATGGTCGACAGAGCAGCTGGTGAAGTTTTTTGAGGATTGCTTCGCCAAGCTGAAAAAGGATACGCTGGATCCGATCAAAACTTTGATCGATCAAGTAGTCTTGAAAGGAGACCTAGGGGAAAACGATACGGGAGATCGAACAAAAGCTATCCAATCAGGAGGACTATATAACCGTGCTGGAGAACAAAGTGGAGGTGTTGGACGTCCGCCAGAAGAGGATGCAGGAGAAGCTGGAGGACCTGGAGAATAGGTCCAGGAGGCAGAACCTCAGAATTGTTGGCCTCCCTGAACGCAGTGAGGGATCGGATGCGAGGGCATATGTGACGGACATGCTGGAAAAGTTGATAGGGGCTGGGGCGTTCCCTCGGCCCCTGGAGGTGGATACAGCGTATAGTGCCCTCGCGAGGAAGCCCAGGACGGATGACCCGCGAGGGCCATGGTGGTACGATTTCACCGTTTTACGGATAAGGAACTTGTCCTGTGGTCGGCCAAGAAGGAACGGAGCAGCAAATGGGAGAACTGTGAGTTGCGTATTATCAGGATCTGGGAGCGGAGCTGGCCAAGAGACGGGCTGGGTTCAACCAGGCAAAGGCGACCCCCTTTAAGAAGGGGGTATAGTTCGGGATGCTGTACCCAGCGAGGCTGTGGATTACGCACGAGGAACGAGACTTTTATTTTGAGACTCTGGACGATGTATGGGCATTCATTAAAGAAAAGAAGCTCGAGGCGATTTAGAGGACATTTAAGTTGCGGATAAGTTTTGTAGCGGTGGCTCGTAACACTGTATTGGGTTTTTTTATAAAAAGAAAAGAGATTTCATGTTGTTCTGGTGGAAACTGTGGGCGGCGGTGATGGTTGTAGGGTGCTTTGCCTTGCAGAAACTTTATGTGGGGAGAGGGGTCTTCAAATTAGAGCTTTTTTTGGGGAGACTGGATCTTGCCTTAAGGGACTGTTTCTTCACTGGTTCCTGCTAATCGCATATTTTTGTTTGTTTGTTGTTGCTGCTGTTTACTCACTGGGGAATGTGATGCTGATATCAGGATTATTCATGTGAGGGGAGCGGTTCGAACAATAGGGAGACAGACTGTTTGACGCCAGGGGCAGGGGGTATCGGGGTCAGCATGGTACAGCTGACTCTCGGAAGCGCGGTGGGGGTTGAGCAGGTGTTAAACTGGTGCTTGGCCTGGGGGATGAGCTTTCTGGTGCAGTGGGGGGGAGGAGGAAGGGGGGGAGACTGCTTTGCTGACAGGGGAGGAAATATTGTCGGGGAATAAATGGGAGATCGGGAGCGGCTGCTGCTCATGGGGGTGTCCGAGGAAGCGGGGGGAGGGGGCACGGGCCCGGGGCTGGCCTAAAAAGGGTGATGGCTAGTCAGCTGGGGGGGGGGGGGGAGCCCTCCTGTCCAGGCTGATTACATGGAACGTAGGAGGACTGAATGGGCCGGTCAAAAGGACTCGGGAGTTTGCGCATCTGAGGGAGCTGAAGGCAGACGTGGCTATGCTACGGGAGACACATCATAAGGTCATTTATCAGACGAGATTGACGAAGGGTTGGGTTATAGAACATAGAACAATACAGCGCAGTACAGGCCCTTCGGCCCACGATGTTGCACCGAAACAAAAGCCATCTAACCTACACTATGCCATTATCATCCATATGTTTATCCAATAAACTTTTAAATGCCCTCAATGTTGGCGAGTTCACTACTGTAGCAGGTAGGGCATTCCATGGCCTCACTACTCTTTGCGTAAAGAACCTACCTCTGACCTCTGTCCTATATCTATTACCCCTCAGTTTAAAGTTATGTCCCCTCGTGCCAGCCATTTCCATCCGCGGGAGAAGGCTCTCACTGTCCACCCTATCTAACCCCCTGATCATTTTGTATGCCTCTATTAAGTCTCCTCTTAACCTTCTTCTCTCCAACGAAAACAACCTCAAGTCCATCAGCCTTTCCTCATAAGATTTTCCCTCCATACCAGGCAACATCCTGGTAAATCTCCTCTGCACCCGCTCCAAAGCCTCCACGTCCTTCCTATAATGCGGTGACCAGAACTGTACGCAATACTCCAAATGCGGCCGTACCAGAGTTCTGTACAGCTGCAACATGACCTCCCGACTCCGGAACTCAATCCCTCTACCAATAAAGGCCAACACTCCATAGGCCTTCTTCACAACCCTATCAACCTGGGTGGCAACTTTCAGGGATCTATGTACATGGACACCTAGATCCCTCTGCTCATCCACACTTTCAAGAACTTTACCATTAGCCAAATATTCCGCATTCCTGTTATTCCTTCCAAAGTGAATCACCTCACACTTCTCTACATTAAACTCCATTTGCCACCTCTCAGCCCAGCTCTGCAGCTTATCTATATCCCTCTGTAACCTGCTACATCCTTCCGCACTGTCGACAACACCACCGACTTTAGTGTCGTCTGCAAATTTACTCACCCACCCTTCTGCGCCCTCCTCTAGGTCATTGATAAAAATGACAAACAGCAACGGCCCCAGAACAGATCCTTGTGGTACGCCACTTGTAACTGAACTCCATTCTGAACATTTCCCATCAACCACCACCCTCTGTCTTCTTTCAACTAGCCAATTTCTGATCCACATCTCTAAATCACCCTCAATCCCCAGCCTCTGTATTTTTTGCAATAGCCTACCGTGGGGAACCTTATCAAACGCTTTGCTGAAATCCATATACACCACATCAACTGCTCTACCCTCGTCTACCTGTCCAGTCACCTTCTCAAAGAACTCAATAAGGTTTGTGAGGCATGACCTACCCTGGGTTAGCCAGGTGTTCCATTCAGGGCTGCACTCAAAGATTAGGAGGGTAGCAATTTTGATTAGTAAGCGAGTGGCATTCGAGGCGGGGAGAACCGTGTCAGATAAGGGGGGTAGGTACATAATGGTGAGTGGGCAGCTGGAGGGTGTACGAGTGGTGCTCGTGAACATATATGCTCCGAATTGGGACGACGTGGAGTTTATGAGGCGGATGTTAGGGAAGATCCCGGACTTAGAGTCGCATAACTTGATCATGGGGGGGGGGACGACTTCAACACAGTCATTGATCTGGAATTGGATCGGTCATTATCGAGGTCAGGGAGGAGGCCGGCTGTGGCAAAGGAATTGAAGCGCTTTATGGCACAAATGGGGGGTATAGACCTATGGAGGTTTATACGGCCGAGGGCGAAGGAGTTTTCTTTTTTTTCCCTTATGTTCATAAGGTTTACTCTTGTATTGACTTTTTTATTCTGAGGCGCTAATACCGAGGGTGGTGGGGATGGAATACTCGGCAACTATAGTCTCGGATCATGCCCCGCATTGGGTGGATTTGCAGGTGGGCAAAGGGCGAGGGCAACATCCGTTATGGAGACCGAATCTGGGGTTGCTAGCGGATGGAGCTGTCTGCGGGCGGGTGAATAAGTCCATCCAGAACTACCTGGAAACAAATGACACGGGAGAGGTATCTGCAGCGATGGTCTGGGAAGCTCTGAAGGCGGTTGTTAGAGGGGAGCTAATTTTGATCCGGTCCCATAGGGAAAAGGGGAACGGGCGGAGAGGGAGAGATTAGTGGAGGAGATACTGAGGGTGGACAGGAGATATGCGGAGGCCCCGGACGCGGGGCACCTGAGGGAAGTTACAGGCGGAGTTTGAGTTGTTGACCACAGGGAAAGAAGTGGAACAGTTGAGGAAGGTAAAGGGGGCGGTTATGAGTACGGGGGAAAGGCGAGTAGGATGTTGGCGCAACAGCTTAGGAAGAGAGAGGCATCCAGGCAGATTGGTAGAGTGAAGAATAGGGATGGTAACATGGTCTTGGACCCGGCGGGGGGGGGGGGGGGGGGAACAAAGTTTTAAAAGAATTTTACAGTAGACTACATGAGTCGGAACCCCCGGCTGGAGTGGAGGGGATGAGGCAATTTCTGGATTGGTTAGAGTTCCCGAGGGTGGAGGAGGACCTGGTGGAGGGGCTGGGGGCCCCAATTGAGATGGAGGAAGTTATCAAGGGGCTGGAGGGAGTGCAGTCGGGCAAAGCTCCGGGACCGGACGGCTACCCGGTGGAATTCTATAAGAGGTTCTCAGGATACTTAGCCTACTGCTGGTGAGGACGTTTAACGAGGCTATAGAGAAGGGAATCCTCCCCCCGACAATGTCGCAGGCCTCGATTCACTTATTCTTAAACGGGAGAAGGACCCTGAGCAGTGTGGGTCATATAGGCCGATCTCGCTTTTGAATGTGGATGCCGGGGGTGATGAGGAAGACCAGACGGGATTCGTTGAGGGAAGGCAGCTCAAGGCTAATGTGCGGAGGCTTCTAAATGTTATTATGATGCCCTCAGAGAGAGGAGAGGCGAAGGTGGTGGTAGTGATGGATGTGGAGAACGTTTTTGATCGGGTGGAGTGGGAGTACCTGTGGGAGGCGCTGGAAAGATTTGGGTTTGGAGAGGGCTTTATTGGCTGGGTCTGGTGCTTTACCGGGCGCCTGTCACGACTGTACATACAAACCGGCTGGGTCGGGGTATTTTCAATTACATCGAGGGACGAGGCAAGAGTGCCCCCTCTCCCCGTTAGTGTTTGCTCTAGCTATAGACAGGGGCTGGTCCGGGGGGGGGGGGGGGGGTTGGAGCACCGGGTCTCGCTCTATGCGGACGATTTGCTCTTGTACATTTCAAACATGCTGGAGGGGATGGGAGAGGTCATGCGGATCTTGGGGGAATTTGGCAGTTTTTCGGGGTATAAATTGAACATGGGGAAGAGCGAAATGTTTGTGATTCAGGCTGGAGGGCAGGAGGAGAGACTGGGAGAGCTGCCGCTTAGAATGGTAGGGAAGAGCGTTCGCTATCTGGGAATCCAGGTGGCTCGGAAATGGGAGGCACTGCATAAGCTTAATTTATCCCGGTTGGTGGAGCAAATGGAAGAGGACTTTAAGAGATGGGACATGCTCCCGTTGTCACTGGCGGGGAGGGTACACATCGTGAAAATGACGGTCCGCCCCAGATTTCTGTTTCTCTTTCAGTGCCTCCCCATCTTCATCCCTAAGGCCTTTTTCAAGCGGGTGAATAAGATCATCTCGGGCTTTATATGGGCGAATAAAACCCCGCGGGTGAGGAGAATGTTGTTGGAGTGCAGTCGGGGGGAGGGTGGGTTGGCGCTGCCGAACTTCTGCAACTACTACTGGGCGGCTAACATCTCCATGATTAGGAAGTGGGTAATGGGGGAGGGGTCGGCATGGGAGCAGTTGGAGGCGGCGTCTTGTAAAGGCACCAGCCTGGGAGCATTGGTAACGGCACCTCTGCCGTTCTCGCTGGCCCGATACTCCACGAGTCAAACAAAGAACAAAGAACAAAGAAATGTACAGCACAGGAACAGGCCCTTCGGCCCTCCAAGCCCGTGCCGACCATACTGCCCGACTAAACTACAATCTTCTACACTTCCTGGGTCCGTATCCTTCTATTCCCATCCTATTCATATATTTGTCAAGATGCCCCTTAAATGTCCCTATCGTCCCTGCTTCCACTACCTCCTCCGGTAGCGAGTTCCAGGCACCCACTACCCTCTGCGTAAAAAACTTGCCTCGTACATCTACTCTAAACCTTGCCCCTCTCACCTTAAACCTATGCCCCCTAGTAATTGACCCCTCTACCCTGGGGAAAAGCCTCTGACAATCCACTCTGTCTATGCCCCTCATAGAGTCCAGTGGGAGCGACGGCACTGAGGATCTGGGGGCAATGTAGGAGGCAGAAGAAGGTGGGGGGTGTGTCGGTCTGGACCCCGATTTGTAACAACCACAGGGTTGTACCAGACAGACTGGATGGCGGGTTCCAGAGCTGGCAGAGGGCAGGAATTAGAAGGATGGGGGATCTATTTATAGACGGGAGCATTCCCAGCTTGAAGGCGCTGGAGGATAAATTTAAACTACCGCCAGGGAATGGTTTTAGATATTTGCAAGTCCGAGACTTCTTGAGGAAACAGGTGTTGGCCTTTCCGCTGCTGCCGCCACGGGGGATACACGGTACCTGGGTGGGGGAGGGGAAAGTGTCTGATATATACCAGGAGGAAACCCCAGTGGAGGAGCTTAAGGGCAAGTGGGAGGACGAGCTAGGTGGGGAGTTAGAGGCGGGTCAATGGACGGATGTCTTAAGAAGGGTCAATTCCTCCTCTTCATGTGCCAGGCTTAGCCTAATACAATTTAAGGTGATCCACCAGGTACATATAACGGCGGCGAGGATGAGCAAGTTTTTCGGGGTAGAAGATAGATGTGTGAGGTGCGCGGGGACCCCAGCAAACCATGTCCACATGTTCTGGGCATGCCCGAAGCTTAAAGGGTTTTAGTAGGGGTTTGCGAAGGCAATGTCCACGGTGCTAGAAACTCGGGTGGTGCCGAGTCCAGAGATAGCGATCTTTGGAGTGTCAGAAGAACATAGAACATTACAGCGCAGTACAGGCCCTTCGGCCCTCAATGTTGCGCCGACCTGTGAAACCACTCTAAAGCCCATCTATACTATTCCCTTATTGTCCATATGTCCATCCAATGACCATTTCAATGCCCTTAGTGTTGGCGAGTCCACTACTGTTGCAGGCAGGGCATTCCACACCCTTACTACTCTCTGAGTAAAGAACCTACCTCTGACATCTGTCCTATATCTATCGCCCCTCAATTTAAAGCAATGTCCCCTTGTGCTAGACATCACCATCCAAGGAAAAAGGCTCTCACTGTCCACCCTACCTAATCCTCTGATCATCTTGTATGCCTCAATTAAGTCACCTCTTAACCTGCTTCTCTCTCACGAAAACAGCCTCAAGTCCCTCAGCCTTTCCTCATAAGATCTTCCCTCCATACCAGGCAACATTCTGGTAAATCTCCTCTGCACCCTTTCCAATGATTCCACATCCTTCCTATAATGCGGCGACCAGAATCAGGGAGTGAAAGAGGCCAACATCCTGGCCTTTGCCTCCCTGGTAGCCCGGAGACGGATCTTATTAATGCGGAGGGACCCGAAGCCCCCGAGTGTAGAGACCTGGGTTAGTGACATGGCTGGGTTTCTCAGTCTCGAGAAAATAAAGTTTGCCTTAAGAGGGTCAATGTTGGGGTTCACCCGGAGGTGGCAGCCGTTCGTTGATTTTCTCGGGGAAAATAAAAATGTCAGCAGAAGCAGTATTCCAAAAGAGGGGGTGGGGTGGGGGGGGGGGGGGCGGGTAGGCGTTAGATGGTTGTGGTGTGTGAAGATTGGGTCGGGTGGGGAAATGCTTGTTTTACCATGTTAATGTTTTTGTTTTTGTCCTTCTTATAAAAATTTGCAAATACCAAATACTGTAATAAAAATATTTTTTTTAAAAATAAATAAAATAAAAGCCAGCTCTTTAGCCCTGTGCTAAACCAGCCCCTATCCGGAGCTAATGCTCTGTCTGTGCAATGTGGTAGTTCAGGGATGCCTCCGGTGTCCCTGACTCCTTTACGTGTAGGAAGTGGGACCAGCTGAGGCTCGCCTGATGGCTCTGGAGCTGCGGGTGGACTCACTTTGAAGCATCCGCGATGCTGAGGACGTTGTGGATAGCACGTTCGCTGAGTTGGTTACACTGCAGGTGAAAATTACTGAGGGAGATAGAAAATAGGTGACCAAAAGACAGCGCAAGAGTAGGAAGGCAGGTGTCCCCTGCAGTCATCTCCCTGCAAAACAGATATACCATTTTGGATACTGTTGAGGGAGTTGGCTCACCAGGGGAAGGCAGCAGCAGCCAGGTTCATGGCACCGTGGCCGGCTCTGCTGCGCAGGAGGGCAGGAAGAAGAATGTCAGGGCTATAGTGATAGGGGATTTAATCATAAGGGGAATAGACAGGCGGTTCTGCGGACGCAAACAAGACTCCAGGATGGTATGTTGCCTCCCTGGTGCAAGGGTCAAGGATGTTTTGGTGCGGCTGCAGGACATTCTGGGAGGTGGGAGGGTGAACAGCCAGCTGTCATGATGCATATAGGCACCAATGATATAGGTAAAAAACAGGATGAGATCCGACAAGTTGAATTCAGGGAGTTAGGAGTTAAACTACGAAGTAGGACCTCAAAAGTAGTAATCTCAGGATTGCTACCAGTGCCACGTGCTAATCAGAGTAGGAATGTCAGGATAGATAGGATGACTGCGTGGCTCGAGAGATGGTGTAAGAGGGAGGGATTCAAATTCCTGGGGCATTGGAACCGGTTCTGGGGGAGGTGGGAGTACAAACCGGATGGTCTGCACCTGGGCAGAACGGGAACCAATGTCCTGTGTTTGCTAGAGCTGTTGGGGAGGGTTTAAACTAATGTGGCAGGGGGATGGGAACTGATGCAGGAAGTCGGAGGAAAGTAAAACGGGCACAGAAACAATAGGCAGGAAGAGGGAAAGTGTAAGGCAGAGAAGACAGAATCAAAAATCAAAAAGGGCCACAGTACAGGGTACAGTGACTGAGGAGAGCTCAGTGAATAGGCCCAGTAATACTAAAAGGAATAAAACGGGAAGTAAAAACATAAATGGAAAGCAAAGCAGCAGGTTATGTGAAGATATGGGTTCAACAATAAGGAAAATTATGAGAAAAGTTAAAAGGAAAAATAAACTGAGGAGAGGTTACTGATCGAGGTGTTAAGATTCAAAAGGAGGTATAAAAGCCAACATAAGTGTACTTTACCTGAATGCTCGTAGTATTTGGAATAAGGTAAATGAGTTGATGCCGCAAATCATCGTGAATGACTATGATTTAGTGGCCATTACTGAAACATGGTTTAAGGATGGTCACGACTGGGAGTTAAATATCCGAGGGTATCAAACTATTTGGAAGGACAGAGTGGATGGTAAGGGAGGTGGTGTAGCCCTATTATTTAAGGATGACATCCGGGCAGTAGTGAGGAATGACATCAGTGCAATGGAGGGTGAGGTTAAATCCATTTGGGTGGAAATCAGGAATAGTAAGGCAAAAAAGTCCTGGCCTTGATGGAATGCATCCCAGGGTACTCAAAGAGATCGCTAGGGAAATTGCAAATGCACTAGTGATATTGTCCCAAAATTCACTAGACTCTGGGGTGGTCTCGGCGGATTGGAGATTAGCAAACGTGACACCGCTGTTTAAAAAAGGAGATAGGCAGAAAGCGGGTAATTATAGACCAGTTAGCTTAACTTCGGGAGTAGGGAATATGCTGGAATCTATCATCAAGGACGAAATAGCGAGGCATCTGGATGGGAATTATCCCATTGGACAGACGCAGCATGGGTTCATAAAGGGCAGGCCGTGCCTAACTAATTTAGTGGAATTTTTTGAGGACATTACCAGTGCGGTAGACAATGGGGAGGCAATGGATGTGGTATATCTGGATTTCCAGAAAGCTTTTGACAAGGTGCCACACAAAAGGTTGCTGCATAAGATAAGGATGCATGGCGTTAAGGGTAAAGTAGTAGCATGGATAGAGGATTGGGTAATTAGTAGAAAGCAAAGAGTGGGGATTAATGGGTGTTTCTCTGGTTGGCAATCAGTAGCTAGTGGTGTCCCTCAGGGATCAGTGTTGGGCCCACAATTGCTCACAATGTACATAGATGATTTGGAGCTGGGGACAAGGTGCAATGTGTCCAAGTTTGCAGACGACACTAAGATGAGTGGTAAAGCAAAATGTGCAGAGGATACTGGAAGTCTGCAGAGGGATTTGGATAGGTTAAGTGAATGGGCTAGGGTCTGGCAGATGGAATACAATGTTGACAAATGTGAGGTTATCCATTTTGGTCGGAATAACAGCAAAAGAGATTATTATTTAAATGATAAAATATTAAAACATGCTGCTGCGCAGAGGGACCTGGGTGTCCTAGTGCATGAGTCACAAAAAGTTGGTTTCCAGGTGCAACAGGTGATTAAGAAGGCGAATGGAGTTTTGTCCTTCATTGCTAGAGGGATGGAGTTTAAGAGTAGGGAGCTTTTGCTGCAACTGTACAAGGTGTTAGTGAGGCCACACCTGGCGTAATGTGTTCAGTTTTGGTCTCCTTACCTGAGAAAGGACGTACTGGCGCTAGAGAGTGTGCAGAGGAGATTCACTAGGTTAATCCCAGAGCTGAGGGGGTTGGGTTACGAGGAGAGGTTGAGTAGACTGGGACTGTAATCATTGGAATTTAGAAGGATGCGGGGGGGGGGGATCTTATAGAAACCTGTAAAATTATGAAGGGAATAGATAAGATAGATGCGGGCAGGTTGTTTCCACTGGTGGGTGAAAGCAGAACTAGGGGGCAAAACCTCAAAATAAGGGGAAGTAGACTTAGAACGGAGCTTAGGAGGAACTTCTTCACCTGAAGGGTTGTGAATCTATGGAATTCCCTGCTCAGTGAAGCAGTTGAGGCTCCTTCATTAAATGATTTCAGGATAAAGATAGATAATTTTTGAAGAATAAAGGAATAAAGGGTTATGGTGTTCGGGCGGGAAAGTAGAGCTGAGTCCACAAAAGATAAAGTGCCAGATGGCCTACTCCTGCTCCTGGTTCTTATGTTCTTAACTATCACATCCCTCATTAGAAACCAAATATATTTTGTTAATCATTCTACGTCAAAGTTTACATAAAGGAAACAACTGTCTAAATCACATCAGAAATGTTGAAGACCTTTGCTAATATTCCAGATGGGAAAGTGTCTTACTGTGAAGAAATGGCAGAGAGTAACATGCGGGAAGACTTCGTGTGCTGGATTCCGACCACAATGTTGTTGACTTTTGGTCCAGAATGCCATTAGCTTCTCCCAGAGTGGACCTGATGGACACAGGTATAGGACATACTCTTGTGGGATGAGATCATCTAAAGTGGGGTCGTTCCGGTGAACAAATATCCTGTTGGAAAAAAAATTATTTGTCAATCTCTGTGAGGTGAAACTTCAAATGGATCAAATTGGATAATCTCAATCAAAGAACTTCCATGAAATCAGGCATGGTGGGCACAATGGCGTCGGTAAATTCCAGCATTCCAATTGAAAGTGGGCAGAGAATGTGTGACAGCAAAAGTGGATGACAAATCCACAACTTCACTAACCCTTCCGAGTGACCTGCCCACTTGCCGAAGGACTAATGATGCCTCAAAGGGATTTGCTCAGTACCAGCTTCTCACTATACTTATAAATAATGAAGATGAAGGATTAATGAAAGTGTTATATCTAATTTTTATGACTGCACTCGGTTCGGTGCCACAGTAAATAATGTAGTTTGGAGTGGGAAGTTACAGAGTAGACAAAACTAGTACTGAAAAGTGAGCTGATCCACTTTGGGCCCAGTAAAGGTAGACCAGAGTGATGGGATGCTACAAACTATGGAGGAGCAGAGAGATTTATGAAATGAAGCACAGAGATCATCAAAAGCTTGTGAAAGCAAACACAGATTTGCATTTATATAGCACCTTTCAGAGATCAGGCCACCTCAACGTGCTTTAGCAAGAATGAAGTACTATTGAAGGGCTGTAACTCTTGTAATTTGTGCATTGCAAGATCCCAAATATATCCTGTGATAATGCCAGATAATTTATTTCAGTAATATTGATTTATTCATAGAGATTGGCCAGACACTGGGATGAACTCCTTCGTTTTTCTCTAAAATCATTCCCTGAAATCTTTCACACTTGAGAGAGAAGACGAGGCCTTGGTTTAACATCGCATTTGGAAGGTGGCACCTCGGACACTGCAGCACTCCCTCAGTACTGCACTGGGAGTGTCATCTTAAATTTCTGGTGCTGAAATTTCTGAAATGGAATTCCATTCCGCAACCTTCTGACTAAGAGGCGAGGTTTGTAAATAATGTATAAGTGGATAGAGGGCAGAGGCAACGAGTGAGCATTTGTTTTCATACTGGATTGGTGTGTGCAGCGGTGGAGCTCAGGGATCTATGTTGACACCATGATACTTACTTTGGACAATATAGGATTTCCGCCGCAGAAACACGCCAGAAACACACCAGCCAGCCCAACCAATCCAAGCCACTGTTTATGCTCCACTTGAGACTCCTCCCATATTTCACAATCTATCTGCCTAACTCTCTATTCCCTACTCCCTTACATCCTTGTTTAGCTTTCCTAAAATGTGTCTATGCAATTCGCATCAACCATTCCCTTAGGTGAAAAACTTTCTCTGAATCCCTATTGGGCTTCTTGGTGACGATCATATATTGACGATTTCTGGTTATACGCTTCCCGACAAGAGAAAACATTCTCTCATCATCCACTTTCATTAAAACTTTTCATAATTTTAAAGCCTGCTCCTCAACCTTCATTTTTCAAAAGAAAAGTGCTCCAGCCTGTCAAACACTTCCTGAAATGTAAACCCATGCATTTTTGATATAATTCTTGTAAATAAACAATAGACTGGCAATAGTACTGTCAGAAGTATATCTTCAAGAGCAATATTTTCATTTAGAATTTGGAAAGACATTGCATTATTAAGACACTTAGCAGTTTTATTTTAAAACTCTTATGTTCATCTTGGACTAGCAGCTCTATGAAATAACATGACTTCAGGGGTGTCACAGTGGGTAGCACTGCTGCCTCACAGCACCAGGGACCCGGGTTATCGTCTGTGTGGTGATTGCACTTTGTCCCCATGTCTGTGTGAATTTCCCCCAGGTGCTCCGGTTTCAAAGAACAAAGAACAATCCAGCGCAGGAACAGGACCTTCAGCTTTCCAAGCCTGTACCGGTCATGATACCAACCTTTGCCAAAACCCTCAGCACTTCCTTGTGCCGTATCCCTCTATACCCGTCCTATCCATGTGTTTGTCAAGAGGCCTTTTGAACGCCGTTAATGTATCTGTTTCCACAACCTCCCCCGGCAACTTGTTCCAGGCACTCACCACCCTCTGCGTTAAAAACCTGCCTCGCACATCTCCTCTAAACTTTGCCCGACGCACCTTAAACCTATGCCCCCTGGTGACTGACCCCTCCACCCTGGGAAAGAGTGCCTGCCCATCCACTCTATCCATGCCCCTCATAACCTTGTAGACCTCTATCAGGTCACCTCTCAACCTCCGTCTTTCTAATGAAAACAGTCCGGGTCTATTCACCCTGTCCACATAGCTAACACCCTCCAGACCAGGCAACATCCTGGTAAACTCCCCTGCACCCCTCCAAAGCCTCCACATCCTTCTGGTAGTGTGGCGACAACAGTGCAAAGATGTGCAGGTCGGGTGGATTGAGCGTGCTATATTGACCCTAGGTGGGGTTACAGGGATGGAGTGGGGTTTGGGCCTGGGTAGGGTGCTCTTTCAGAGGGTCAGTGCAGCCTCGAAGGGCCAAATGGCCTCCTGCACTGTAGGGATTCTATGATTCTTTTTTCCCAATTAAGTGGCAATTTAGCATGTCCAATTCACCTACCCTGCACGTCATTGGGTTGTGGAGGTGAGACCCACGCAGACATAGAGAGAATGTGCAAACTCTACACAGACAGTAACCCGGGGCCAGGACCGAACCCGTGTCCTCGGCACCGTGAAGCAGCAGAGCTACCCACTGTGCCACCCTGGATACTATTATTCTAATTGAGCAGCATGGCTTTCAAGGGGGTGGAGAGCTGTTTGCTTATTTGAACTGTGTAGCACAATCAATCACTCACGAGACGAGATGAGAAGGAGTCAAATGATGACTTTATTACGCAGACTTGTTCCCCAGCAGCACAGTTACAGAATGCGGCTGCTGGGAGAACCCGGGCTCTTATACTCCGCCTTACTGGGTGGAGCCAGCAGGCGGTTGATCCAATCGGGATGCAGTGTCTATCCACCAATAGCCTCTCGGCATCACAGGGTACCTTAATACCCCTAATACACACCACCACATTCACCCCTTGTTAAAAAAGAACCCGGCGGGGTAGTGGGCCGTATGGTGGTAGGGGTTTACAGAGTCGGTACCTAGGATGCCACTAACACGGCGGCTGTGCTCTGATATCAAGTACTAGTACAACGTACAATGCCACTTTTGCTGGGCAACCCAAAAACATTATTTACAGAGGCATTTCTTGCTTTACTATACTGATTCGATGAGTCGAATGGGTGCCCTGGTCGTCCTCGCCGATCGTCTTAGCCCCGGTGGTGATGGAGGCGCTGGTTCGGGCCCCATCATCTCTGGGAGCGTCGCGATGCGTCTTCCCGCTCCAATACCCCTATTCGGGGCCGGGGAAAGGACCGATCCACCTGGGAAGGGGGCGGCTGTGGGGTGCGCCAGTGGGAGGGAGGGGGTGATTGGTGTTGGGGGGGGGGTGTGGAGCTCCAGGGGGGGTGACAGGTGTTGGGGGGGGGGGGGTGGTGTGGACCTCCGGCGGGTGCCAGGTCCCGCAGGGAGACCGTGTCCTGTCGGCCGTCGGGGTGCGCCACGTAGGCGTATTGAGGGTTCGCGTGGAGGAGATGAACCTTCTCGACCAACGGGTCCGATTTGTGCGTCCGCACATGCTTTCGGAGCAGGATGGGTCCCTGCCAGGTCGGAAGTGACGTTCCGGAGGAGGACTTCCTAGGGAAGACAAGGAAGCGTTCGTGAGGTGTTTGATTCGTTGTTGCACACAGCAGCGACCGGATGGAGTGGAGGGCGTCCGGGAGGACTTCCTGCCAGCGGGAAACTGGGAGACTTCTGGACCGTAGGGCCAGCAGGACGGTCTTCCAGACCGTTCCATTCTCCCTCTCTACCTGACCGTTCCCCCGGGGGTTGTAACTGGTCATCCTGCTCGAGGTGATGCCCTTGCTGAGCAGGAATTGACGCAGTTCGTCGCTCATGAAGGAGGAACCCCGATCGCTGCGTATGTAGGCGGGGAAACCGAACAGTGTAAAGATGGTGCCCAGGGCTCTAATGACCGTGGCCGCGGTCATGTCGGGACAGGGGATGGCGAAAGGGAATCGGGAGTATTCGTCAATCACGTTCAGGAAGTACGTGTTACGATCGGTGGAGGGGAGGGGGCCTTTGAAGTCCAGACTGAGGCCTTCAAAGGGACGGGAAGCCTTTATCAGGTGCGCTTTATCTGGCCGGTAGAAATGCGGCTTGCACTCTGCGAAGATCTGGCAGTTCCTGGAGGCGGTCCTGACGTCCTCGATGGAGTAGGGCAGGTCGCGGGTCTTTACGAAGTGATAGAACCGAGTGACCCCCGGGTGGCAGAGGTCCTCGTGGAGGGTTCGGAGACGGTCCACTTGTGCGTTGGCACACGTGCCGCGGGATAGGGCATCGGAAGGTTCGTTCAGCTTTCCGGGACGGTACAAGATCTCATAGTTATAGGTGGAGAGTTCGATCCTCCACCGCAAGATCTTGTCGTTCATGATCTTGCCCCGCTGTGCATTATCGAACATGAAGGCAACCGACCGTTGGTCAGTGAGGAGAGTGAATCTCCTACCGGCCAGGTAATGCCTCCAATGCCGCACAGCTTCCACTATGGCCTGGGCCTCCTTTTCCACTGAGGAGTGGCGGATTTCTGAAGCGTGGAGGGTGCGTGAATAAAAGGCCACAGGTCTTCCCGCTTGGTTGAGCGTGGCCGCCAGAGCTATGTCGGACGCGTCGCTCTCGACTTGGAAGGGGAGGGACTCATCGATCGCGTGCATCGTGGCCTTTGCAATATCTGCTTTGATGCGGCTGAAGGCCTGGCGGGCCTCTATCGACAGGGGAAAAACCGTGGACTGGATTAGCGGACGGGCCTTGTCTGCGTAGTTGGGGACCCACTGGGCGTAATAAGAGAAAAAGCCCAGGCAGCGTTTCAGGGCCTTGGAGCATTGGGGGAGGGGGAACTCCATGAGGGGCCGCATGCGTTCGGGTTCTGAGCCTATCACTCCATTTCACACTACGTAGCCGAGGATGGCTAGATGGTCGGTGCTAAACACGCATTTCTCCCTGTTGTGTGTGAGATTCAGGGCGTTCGCGGTCTGGAGGAATTTACGGAGGTTGGCGTCGTGGTCGTGGCTGCAGATGGTGACGTTGTCAAGGTACGGGAACGTGGCCCGCAAACCGTACCAGTCAACCATTCGGTCCATCTCCCATTGGAAGACCGAGACCCCGTTAGTGACGCCGAATGGCACCTTTAAAAAGTGATAGAGCCGCCCATCTGCTTAGAAAGCAGTGTATTTGCGGTCGCTCGGGCGAATGGGGAGCTGGTGATAGGCGGACTTAAGATCACCGTGGAAAAGACCTTGTACTGTGCAAACCGATTGACCATGTCGGATATGCGGGGGAGAGGGTACGCATCCAGCTGCGTGTACCTATTGATGGTTTGACTATAGTCTATGACCATCCTCTGCTTCTCCCCGGTCTTTACAACTACCACCTGAGCTCTCCAGGGACTATTGCTGGCCTGGATTATGCCTTCCCTCAGCACCCACTGGACTTCTGACCGGCGTTGTACCGTCTGCTCCTAGTGGCGATTGGTTTGCAATCCGGAGTGAGGTTCGCGAACAGGGAAGACGGATCGACCTTGAGGGTCGCGAGGCTGCAGATAGTGAGTGGGGGTATAGGGCCGCCGAATTTAAACGTTAAACTCTGGAGGTTACATTGAAAATCCAATCCCAGGAGTGTGGCAGCGCAGAGGTGGGGAAGGACGTAAAGCCAGTAGTTCTTGAACTCCCTCCCCTGCACCGTGAGGTTCGCGATGCAGAACCCTTTTATCTCTACAGAACGGGACCCTGCCGCCAGAAATTTTTTTTGATTACTCGGGTGGATCGGAAGGGAACAGCGTCTTACCGTATCGGGATGTATAAAACGCTCCGTGCTCCCAGAGTCGATCAGGCAGGGCGTCTCGGACCCATTTATAAATACTGTCGTTGTTGCTGTTTGGAGCTTTCGGGGCCGCGACTGGTCCAGTCACAGAAGCCAGTCGCAGTTGCTGCATCGGGGCGTTTTCTTTAGGCCCCGTGGGGCCGTCCATCCCGGGGTTCTTAGCCGTCAGCCAAGATGGCGGCGTCCACGGGTTGCACACGGTTGGGGGTGGACAAGATGGCAATCGCACGTTGCCGGAGGAGCACAAAATGGCGGCGCCATCACTCCCGCAAGGAGTCCAGGACCCAAGATGGCGGCGCCCGTTGGCCGCACATGGATCACTGGGGGGGTTGAGTTTGGGGGTTCTCCCCCGGAGATTGCGGCTACCCCCCTGGCCTGGCACACTGCTAAAAAGTGCCCCTTTTTGCTGCACCCTTTACAGAGGGTCGAGCGGGCCTGGCAGCGCATTCGGAGGTGTTTCCCTTGCCCACAAAAGTAGCAGCGGGCCCCCCCCAGGTGATTTGCCGCTCTGGCAGCGCAGGCCTGCGGGGGGGTCCCGGGGGTTCGGTCGCGGCGGGGGTCCACGGTGCCCAAGGGGCTGCCGCGCGGTCGGGGGCGTGGGCATGGGCATTCGGCGATGCTACATCGAATGAGGCCGCGAGGGCCCATGCCTCTTTGAGGCCTAGTGCGTCTCTTTCCAGTAATCGCTGGCGAATTTGGGATGAAAGCATACCTGCCACGAACGCATCTCGGACCAGTAGCTCTGTGTGTTCGTTAGCCGAAACCGATGGGCAGTTGCAGTTTCTCCCCAGTATTAACAGCGCACTGTAGAATTCATCCAGTGATTCCCCGGGGATTTGCCATCTCGTTGCGAGCTGGTGGCATACATAGACCTGGTTGACGGGCCGAACGTAGATTCCTATCAGCATGGCGAGCGCCGCCTGGAAATCGTCCGCATCCTCTATTAGATTATAGATTTCAAGGCTCACCCTGGCATGCAGGACCTGGATTTTCTGGTCTTCTGTAGGTATGCCGGGGGCCGTTCAGAAGTATCCATGAAAATACGCTAACATAGAACATAGAACATAGAACAATACAGCGCAGTACAGGCCCTTCGGCCCACGATGTTGCACCGAAACAAAAGCCATCTAACCTACACTATGCCATTATCATCCATATGTTTATCCAATAAACTTTTAAATGCCCTCAATGTTGGCGAGTTCACTACTGTAGCAGGTAGGGCATTCCACGGCCTCACTACTCTTTGCGTAAAGAACCTACCTCTGACCTCTGTCCTATATCTATTACCCCTCAGTTTAAAGTTATGTCCCCTCGTGCCAGCCATATCCATCCGTGGGAGAAGGCTCTCACTGTCCACCCTATCCAACCCCCTGATCATTTTGTATGCCTCTATTAAGTCTCCTCTTAACCTTCTTCTCTCCAACGAAAACAACCTCAAGTCCGTCAGCCTTTCCTCATAAGATTTTCCCTCCATACCAGGCAACATCCTAGTAAATCTCCTCTGCACCCGCTCTAAAGCCTCCACGTCCTTCCTATAATGCGGTGACCAGAACTGTACGCAATACTCCAAATGCGGCCGGACCAGAGTTCTGTACAGCTGCAACATGACCTCCCGACTCCGGAACTCAATCCCTCTACCAATAAAGGCCAACACTCCATAGGCCTTCTTCACAACCCTATCAACCTGGGTGGCCAATTTAAACCAATGTTTAAAAGTGGCCGCTGAGTTTGCCGCGTGGGGGCTGATTCGCAGACAGTCCGGAATGGTTCGGAACTCCATGTCCTTTAAAGTTTGCGTAATAAATTGTAGTACAATCAATCACTCACAAGACGAGATGAGAAGGAGTCGAACGATGGCTTTATTACGCAGACTTGTTCCCCAGCAGCACAGTTACAGAATGCGGCTGCTGGGAGAACCCGGGCTCTTATACTCCGCCTTACTGGGTGGAGCCAGCAGGTGGCTGATCCAATCGGGACCCAGCGTCTATCCACCAATAGCCTCTCGGCATTACAGGGTACCTTAATACCCCTAATACATACCACCACAAACTGTAATTACTGTAATTGATGAGGGGGAAACTGTGTTAAAGACAAAGTCCTGAGTGATTTACTGTAAATCACCTGATGGAGACCAGCTTCAAGTTGAACTTCTTTTGGAACTCAATTGGGAATGAACTGAGAAGGGGACAAGTTGCCCAGATCACACTCTCCTTATTTGCTGGACAACAGTGTGGTTGTCAGTATTCAGCTTGGAATCCTCATCTCAGTGAAACTTGTCTGTATTCGTAAGCCCAAGAGGCTGCCACACAAAGGATTGATCAGACACTATCCTCCTTCACACTGAGGCTATATTGTTGACAACCACTAGGATGGCGCGGTAGCACAGTGGTTAGCACAGTTGCTTCACAGCTCCAGAGTCCCAAGTTTGTTATCCGGCTTGGGTCACTGTCTGTGTGGAGTCTGCACATTCTCCCCGTGTCTGCGTGGGTTTCCTCCGGGTGCTCCGGTTCCCTCCCACAGTCCAAAGACGTGCAGGTTAGGTGGATTGGCCACGCTAAATTGCCCTTAGTGACCAAAAAAGGTTAGGAAGGGTTATTGGGTTATGGGGATAGGGTGGCAGTGAGGGCTTAAGTGGGTCGGTGCAGATTCGATGGGCCGAATGGCCTCATTCTGCACTGTAGGTTCTATGTTCTATGTTCGATGTGCTGTGGTACTGCCATTGCTCTCACTGTCCTCTTACTGCGCTCACTTGCCCCGATATGTGACAACCACCTCTTCCTGCCTTCGAGCTTGGGTCCATCGTTCAGGTCCTGGAGAACGGGAGGTCTGGTGCACCTTGAGGATTTATTTCTCGATGGAAAATTTGCCAGCCTTAAAAAACTCTCCGACAGATACAATCTGTCAGGTCCCAACCTTCTCCGTTTTTTTCAAATTCGGGATTTCTCACGTAAGTTCTTTTCCTCCTTCCCTTGGCTCCCCTCTTCTTTCCTGCTGGAAAAGGTATTGACCTTGGCACAGCAGGGGAGACGGTCAATTTCAAAACTGTACAGCCTTATTCTATCTTCAGATCCTGCCCCTTTGAATAGAGTATATGTGAAATAGGTGGAGGAGCAGACTCTGTGCTTACTGAGGAGGTTTGGAGAGAAGCCCTCGACAGGGTGAATTCCACTTCATCCTGTGCCAGACTGAGTTGGTTCAGTTCAAAGTGCTACATAGAACACATTGGACGAAGGCAAGGATGAGTGAATTCTTTCAAGATGTGGACTGCTGTTCACACCGGCTGACCACACCGTTTAGGTCTTGTCCTAAACTTGCTGGATTCTGGGCTTCCTCTTTTGACACAATATCCAAGATTTTGCAGATAACATGAGAATCCTGCCCATCGGTCGCAAAATTTGGTGCTTTGAACTCCCCGTCATTCTATTTGGGAATGAGGACTGACCTTCTCACCTTCACTTCCTTAATAGGCAGGAGGCGTATATTGCTCAACTGGAGATCTCCCTCTCCACTCAATGCACCTGCCTGGATGGAAGGTCTTGCATCTGGAGAAAGTCAAGTAAATCAGAGGCTCAGTGGGGAGGTTCTACCAGATGTGGAGGCCATTCATTTCCTTCTTTAAGGATATGGACACAGTAGGGTGTTGGTGGGGGGGGGGGGGGGGGGGGGGTGGAGTAGTGGACGGTACGTTAGCATCTGGTCATTTATGCAAGTTACATTGTGCATATTGTTGGCTATATATAGATTACAGTTTATATTTCACAATTCAACAAAATGTTTATTAAAAAAAGAGGTCAGGAGCTGAGTGACGCTGGCAGAACCCACACTAAGCAGCTGTGAGCAGGTTAAACTAGTGTGGCAGAGGGGTGGGAACCAGAGCGTTAGCTTAGAAAGTGCAATAACTGAAGGGAAAATAAAGAACAAAAATAAGAGAACAACATCACCCTGTCTGCTCAAACGCAGTGGTTTGAAGGGTATTTGTTTCAATGGCAGAAGTATAGCGGGTAAGGCAGATGAACTTAGAGCATTTTGGTACTTGGAATTACGATGTTGTGGCTGTCACAGAAACATGGTTAAAGGAAAGACAGGATTGGCAGCTGAATGTTGCAGGATATAGATGCTTCCGGAGAGATAGATGGGGGTGTAAAATAGGTGGGGGAGTAGCATTACTGGTGAAGGAGAATATTGTAGCCATACTGCGGGAGGACACCTCTAAGGGCTCATACAATGAGGCAATCGGGGTAGAGCTCAGGAACAGGAAGGGGGCAGTCACAATGTTGGGTGTTTATTACAGGCCCCCAAACTGCCAGCGAGAAATAGAGGAGCAGATAGGTAGAGAGACTTTGGGTAGGTGCAAAAGTAACGGGGTTGTTGTGGTAGGGGATTTTAATTTCCCCTATATAGACTGGGACTGACTTAGTGCTGGGGGTTTCGATGGGACAGAGTTTGTAAGGTGTATCCAGGAAGGCTTCTTGATGCAGTATGTAGATAGTCGAACTAGGGAAGGGGCAGTACTGGACCTGGTATTGGGAAATGAGACTGGACAGGTGGTTGAGGTTTCAGTATGGGAACATTTTGGGAGTCGTTACCACAATTCTGTACGTTTTGGGTACTTTTGGATAGGGATGAGGGTAACCCTCGCGTTAAGGTGCTGAATAATACCAATCTTTATTGTCACAAGTAGGCTTACATTAACACTGCAATGAAGTTACTGTGAAAAGCCCCTAGCCGCCACATTCTGGCGCCTGTTCAGGTACACAGAGGGAGAATGTCAAAATTACCTAACTGCACGTCTTTCGGGACTTGTGGAAGGAAACCGGAGCACCCGGAGGAAACCCACGCAGACACGGGGAGAACGTACAGACTCCGCACAGACAGTGACCCAAGCTGGGAATCGAACCTGGTACGCTGGCGCTAAGTGAAGCAACAGTGCTAACCACTGTGCTACCTGGTGAGTGCCTGGAACACATTGCTGGGGGAGGTTGTGGAAGCAGATACATTAACGGCATTCAAAAGGCATCTTGACAAACACATGGATAGGATGGGTATAGAGGGATACGGCACAAGGAAGTGCTGAGGGTTTTGGCCAAGGTTTTTTTCTGAATGGAAGGTTGTGACTAGTGGTGTTCCACAGGAATCTGTGCTTGGGCCTCTGTTGTTTGTAGTATACATAAATGATTTTGGAGTAAATGTAGCCGGTCTGATTAGTAAGCTCGCGGATGACACCAAGGTTGGTGGAGGGGCAGATAGTGTTGAGGATTGTCAGAGGATACAGCAGGACATCGATAGGTTGGAGACTTGGGCGGAGAGATGGCAAATGGAGTTTAACCCAGACAAATATGAGGTAATGCATTTTGGTAGGTCTAACATAGAGGAGAAATATACCGTAAATGGCAAAACTCTTAGGAATATAGAAAGGCAGAGAGACCTTGACATGCAGGTCCACAGATCTTTGAAAGTGGCAACACAAGTGGCTAAGGTAGTCAAGAAAATATATGGAATGCTTGCCTTCATTGGACAGGGCATCGAGTCTAAAAACTGACAACTCATGCTGCAGTTGGAGAACCTTGGTAATGCCGCACTTGGAATACTGCGCACAATTCTGGTCACCACATTACCAGAAGGATGGGGAGCCATGGAGAGGGTGCAGAGGAGGTTTACCAGGATGTTGCCTGGTCTGGAGGGTGTTAGATATGCGGAGAGGCTGAATAGACTTGAACTGCTTTCATTAGAAAGACGGAGGTTGAGGGGTGACCTGATAGAGGTCTACAAAATTAGAACAAAGAACAAAGAACAAAGAAATGTACAGCACAGGAACAGGCCCTTTGGCCCTCCAAGCCCGTGCCGACCATGCTGCCCGACTAAACGACAATCTTCTACACCTCCTGGGTCAGTATCCCTCTATTCCCATCCTATTCATGTATTTGTCAAGATGCCCTTTAAATGTCACTATCGTCCCTGCTTCCACCACCTCCTCCGGTAGCGAGTTCCAGGCGGCCACAACCCTCTGTGTAAAAAACTTGCCTCGTACATAAGAACTACTAGGAGCAGGAGTAGGCCATCTGGCCCCTCGAGCCTGCTCCGCCATTCAATGAGATCATGGCTGATCTTTTGTGGACTCAGCTCCACTTTCCGGCCCGAACACCATAACCCTTAATCCCTTTATTCTTCAAAAAACTATCTATCTTTATCTTAAAAACATTTAATGAAGGAGCCTCTACTGCTTCACTGGGCAAGGAATTCCATAGATTCACAACCCTTTGGGTGAAGACGTTCCTCCTAAACTCAGTCCTAAATCTACTTCCCCTTATTTTGAGGCTATGCCCCCTAGTTCTGCTTTCACCCGCCAGTGGAAACAACCTGCCCGCATCTATCCTATCTATTCCCTTCATAATCTTATATGTTTCTATAAGATCCCCCCTCATCCTTCTAAATTCCAACGAGTACAGTCCCAGTCTACTCAACCTCTCCTCGTAATCCAACCCCTTCAGCTCTGGGATTAACCTAGTGAATCTCCTCTGCACACCCTCCAGTGCCAGTACGTCCTTTCTCAAGTAAGGAGACCAAAACTGAACACAATACTCCAGGTGTGGCCTCACTAACACCTTATACAATTGCAGCATAACCTCCCTAGTCTTAAACTCCATCCCTCTGGCAATGAAGGACAAAATTCCATTTGCCTTCTTAATCACCTGTTGCACCTGAAAACCAACTTTCTGCGACTCATGCACTAGCACACCCAGGTTTCTCTGCACAGCAGCATGTTTTAATATTTTATCATTTAAATAATAATCCCTTTTGCTGTTATTCCTACCAAAATGGATAACCTCACATTTGTCAACATTGTATTCCATCTGCCAGACCCCAGCCATTCACTTAGCCTATCCAAATCCGTCTGCAGACTTCCAGTATCCTCTGCACTTTTTGCTTTACCACTTATCTTAGTGTCGTCTGCAAACTTGGACACATTGCCCTTGGTCCCCAACTCCAAATCATCTATGTAAATTGTGAACAGTTGTGGGCCCAACACAGATCCCTGAGGGACACCACTAGCTACTGATTGCCAACCAGAGAAACACCCATTAATCCCCACTCTTTGCTTTCTATTAATTAACCAATCCTCTATCCATGCTACTACTTTCCCCTTAACACCATGCATCTTTATCTTATGCAACAACCTTTTGTGTGGCACCTTGTCAAAGGCTTTCTGGAAATCCAGATATACCACATCCATTGGCTCCCCGTTATCTACCGCACTGTTAATGTTCTCAAAAAATTCCACTAAATTAGTTAGGCAGGACCTGCCCTTTATGAACCCATGCTGCGTCTGTCCAATGGGACAATTTCCATCCAGATGCCTCGCTATTTCTTCCTTGATGATAGATTCCAGCATCTTCCCTACTACCGAAGTTAAGCTCACTGGCCTATAATTACCCACTTTCTGCCTACCTCCTTTTTTAAACAGTGGTGTCACGTTTGCTAATTTCCAATCCGCCGGGACCACCCCAGAGTCTAGTGAATTTTGGTAAATTATCACTCGTGCATTTGCAATTTCCCTAGCCATCTCTTTTAGCACTCTGGGATGCATTCCATCAGGGCCAGGAGACTTGTCTACCTTTAGCCCCATTAGCTTGCCCATCACTACCTCCTTGGTGATATCAATCCTCTCAAGGTCCTCACCTGTCATAGCCTCATTTCCATCAGTCACTGGCATGTTATTTGTGTCTTCCACTGTGAAGACCGACCCAAAAAACCTGTTCAGTTCCTCAGCTATTTCCTCATCTCCCATTATTAAATCTCCCTTCTCATCCTCTAAAGGACCAATATTTACCTTAGCCACTCTTTTTTGTTTTATGTATTTGTAGAAACTTTTACTATCTGTTTTTATATTCTGAGCAAGTTTACTCTCATAATCTATCTTACTCTTCTTTATAGCTTTTTTAGTAGCTTTCTGTTGCCCCCTAAAGATTTCCCAGTCCTCTAGTCTCCCACTGATCTTTGCTACTTTGTATGTTTTTTCCTTCAATTTGATACTCTCCCTTATTTCCTTAGATATCCACGGTCGATTTTCCCTCTTTTTACCGTCCTTCCTTTTTGTTGGTATAAACCTTTGCTGGGCACTGTGAAAAATCACTTGGAAGGTTCTCCACTGTTCCTCAACTGTTTCACCATAAAGTCTTTGCTCCCAGTCTACCTTAGCTAGTTCTTCTCTCATCCCATTGTAATCTCCTTTGTTTAAGCACAAAACACTCGTGCTTGATTTTACCTTCTCACCCTCCATCTGTATTTTAAATTCCACCATATTGTGATCGCTCCTTCCGAGAGGATCCCTAACTATGAGATCCTGAATCAATCCTGTCTCATTACACAGGACCAGATCTAGGACCGCTTGTTCCCTCGTAGGTTCCATTACATACTGTTCGAGGAAACTATCGCGGATACATTCTATAAACTCCTCCTCAAGGCTGCCTTGACCGACCTGGTTAAACCAATCAACATGTAGATTAAAATCCCCCATGATAACTGCTGTACCATTTCTACATGCATCTGTTATTTCTTTGTTTATTGCCTGCCCCACCATAATGTTACTATTTGGTGGCCTATAGATTACTCCTATCAGTGACTTTTTCGCCTTACTATTCCTGATTTCCACCCAAATGGATTCAACCTTATCCTCCATAGCACCGATGTCATCCCTTACTGTTGCCCGGATGTCATCCTTAAATAACAGAGCTACACCACCCCCCTTACCATCCTCTCTGTCCTTCCGAAAAGTTTGATACCCTCGGATATTTAACTCCCAGTCGTGACCATCCTTTAACCATGTTTCAGTAATGGCCACTAAATCATAGTCATTCACGATGATTTGCGCCATCAACTCATTTACCTTATTCCGAATACTACGAGCATTCAGGTAAAGTACACTTATGGTGGCTTTTTTACCTCTGTTCTTAATCTTAACACCTCGATCAGTAACCTCTTTTAAGTTATATTTCCTGTTAACCTTTCTCCTAATTTTCCTTGTCGTCGAACCCATATCTTCCTGTAACAACCTGGCGCGTCGCTTACCATTAATGTTTTCACTTCCCGTTTTATTTCTTTTAGTATTCCTGGTCCTATTCACTGAGCTCCCCTCAGTCACTGTGCCTTGTACTGTTGCCCTTTTTGATTTTTGACTATGGCTTCTCTGCCTTACACTTTCCCCCTTACTGCCTTTTATTTCTGTCCCTGTTTTACTACCTTCCAACTTCCTGCATTGGTTCCCATCCCCCTGCCACATTAGTTTAAACTCTCCCCAACAGCTCTAGCAAACACCCCCCCTAGGACATCGGTTCCAGTCCTGCCCAGGTGCAGACCGTCCGGTTTGTACTGGTCCCACCTCCCCCAGAATCGGTTCCAATGTCCCAGGAATTTGAATCCTTCCCTCTTGCACCATCTCTCGAGCCACGTATTCATCCTATCTATCCTGACATTCCTACTCTGACTAGCTCGTGGCACTGGTAGCAATCCTGAGATTACTACCTTTGAGGTCCTACTTTTTAGTTTAACTCCTAGCTCCCTAAATTCAGCTTGTAGGACCTCGTCCCGTTTTTTACCTATATCGTTGGTGCCTATGTGCACCACGACAGCTGGCTGTTCACCCCCCCCCCCCCCCCCCCCAGAATGTCCTGCAGCCGCTCCGAGACATCCTTGACCCTTGCACCAGGGAGGCAACATACCATCCTGGAGTCTCGATTGCGTCCGCAAAACCGCCTGTCTATTCCCCTTACAATTGAGTCCCCTATCACTATAGCCCTGCCATTCTTCTTCCTGCCCAGCTGCGCAGCAGAGCCAGCCACGGTGCCATGAACCTGGCTGCTGCTGCCTTCCCCTGGTGAGCCATCTCCCTCAACAGTATCCAAAGCAGTATATCTGTTTTGCAGGGAGATGACCGCAGAGGACACCTGCACTGCCTTCCTACTCTTGGTCTGTCTTTTGGTCACCCATTTACTATCTCCCTCAGTACCTTTCACCTGCGGTGTGACCAACTCGCTAAACGTGCTATCCACGACGTCCTCAGCATCGCGGACGCTCCAAAGTGAGTCCATCCGCAGCTCCAGAGCCGTCAAGCGGTCTAACAGGAGCTGCAACTGGACACACTTCTTGCACGTGAAGGAGCCAGGGACAGTGGACGTGTCTCTAAGCTCCCACATCACACACGAGGAGCATGACATGGGTCTGAGATCTCCTGCCATGTCTTAAACCTTTGGTTAACTTCAACAATTTCAATTTCCCCCCCCCCCAAATTTAACTAAATAAATAAACAATGAAGAAAAAAATAAATAAATATACCAATGAAAAGAAACAGAAAAACAGAAACACTACTTACCCGTGACAAAAAGCACTTCCTCCCCACCCAGCTTCGAATTCCCACCTCGATTCAAATTCCCAAACTCACTCTTTGCTGTCTCACTCCTGGCTGTCTTCTCTGTCTCACTGGGAGAACTCACATCTACTCTAAACCTTGCCCCTCTCACCTTAAACCTATGCCCCCTAGTAATTGACCCCTCTACCCCGGGGAAAAGCCTCTGACTATCCACTCTGTCTATGCCCCTCATAATTTTGTAGACCTCTATCAGGTCGCCCCTCAACCTCCTTCGTTCCAGTGAGAACAAACCGAGTTTATTCAACCGCTCCTCATAGCTAATGCCCTCCATACCAGGCAGCACCCTCTCTAAAGCCTCCACATCCTTCTGGTAGTGTGGCGACCAGAATTGAACACTATACTCCAAGTGTGGCCTAACTAAGGTTCTATACAGCTGCAACATGACTTGCCAATTCTTATACTCAATGCCCCGGCCAATGAAGGCAAGCATGCCGTATGCCTTCTTGACTACCTTCTCCACCTGTGTTGCCCCTTTCAGTGACCTGTGGACCTGTACTCCTAGATCTCTCTGATTTTCAATACTCTTGAGGGTTCTACCATTCACTGTATATTCCCTACCTGCATTAGACATTCCAAAATGCATTACCTCACATTTGTCCGGATTAAACTCCATCTGCCATCTCTCCGCCCAAGTCTCCAAACAATCTAAATCCTGCTGTATCCTCTGACAGTCCTCATCGCTATCCGCAATTCCACCAACCTTTGTGTCGTCTGCAAACTTACTAATCAGACCAGTTACATTTTCCTCCAAATCATTTATATATACTACAAACAGCAAAGGTCCCAGCACTGATCCCTGTGGAACACCACTGGTCACAGCCCTCCAATTAGAAAAACATCCTTCCATTGCTACTCTCTTTGGTGTGAGGTAAGTACCATATTTTATTGTTGTTATTAATATTTTTTTTTATATAAAAAATTTAATTTAGTTGTTAGCCAGATCTTGGTAGAAAGTTAGAGGGATGGCAGGGAAGGGAGTGCAATGTTCCTCCTGCAGGATGTTTGAGGTGAGGGATGCCGTTAGTGTCCCTGCTGATTTTACCTGCAGGAAGTGCTGCCATCTCCAGCTCCTCCAAGACCGAGTTAGGGAACTGGAGCTGGAGTTGGAAGAACTTCGGATCATTCGGGAGGCAGAGGGGGTCATAGATAGCAGCTTCAGGGAATTAGTTACACCAAAGATTGGAGACAGATGGGTAACTGTAAGAGGGACTGGGAAAAAGCAGTCAGTGCAGGGATCCCCTGCGGTCGTTCCCCTGAGAAACAAGTATACCGCTTTGGATACTTGTGGGGGGGGGGGTCGTACCAGGGGTAAGCCATGGGGTACGGGCCTCGGCACGGAGCTTGTCCCTGTTGCTCAGAAGGGAAGGGGGGAGAGGAGCAGAGCATTAGTAATTGGGGACTCGATAGTCAGGGGCACAGATAGGAGATTTTGTGGAAGCGTGAGAGACTCACATTTGGTATGTTGCCTCCCAGGTGCAAGGGTACGTGATGTCTCGGATCGTGTTTTCCGGGTCCTTAAGGGGGAGGGGGAGCAGCCCCAAGTCGTGGTCCACATTGGCACTAACGACATAGGTAGGAAAGGGGACAAGGATGTCAGGCAGGCTTTCAGGGAGCTAGGATGGAAGCTCAGAACTAGAACAAACAGAGTTGTTATCTCTGGGTTGTTGCCTGTGCCACGTGATAGTGAGATGAGGAATAGGGAGAGAGAGCAATTAAACACGTGGCTACAGGGATGGTGCAGGCGGGAGGGATTCAGATTTCTGGATAACTGGGGCTCTTTCTGTGGAAGGTGGGACCTCTACAGACAGGATGGTCTACATCTGAACCTGAGGGGCACAAATCCCCTGGGGGGGAGATTTGTTAGTGCTCTTTGGGGGGGTTTAAACTAATGCAGCAGGGGCATGGGAACCTGGATTGTAGTTTTAGGGTAAGGGAGAATGAGAGTATAGAGGTCAGGAGCTCAGATTTGACGTCGCAGGAGGGGACCAGTGTTCAGGTAGGTGGTTTGAAGTGTGTCTACTTCAATGCCAGGAGTATACGAAATAAGGTAGGGGAACTGGCAGCATGGGTTGGTACCTGGGACTTCGATGTTGTGGCCATTTCGGAGACATGGATAGAGCAGGGACAGGAATGGATGTTGCAGGTTCCGGGGTTTAGGTGTTTTAGTAAGCTCAGAGAAGGAGGCAAAAGAGGGGGAGGTGTGGCGCTGCTAGTCAAGAGCAGTATTACGGTGGCGGAGAGGATGCTAGATGGGGACTCATCTTCCGAGGTAGTATGGGCTGAGGTTAGAAACATGAAAGGAGAGGTCACACTGTTGGGAGTCTTCTATAGGCCTCCAAATAGTTCTAGGGATGTAGAGGAAAGGATGGTGAGGATGATCCTGGATAAGAGCGAAAGTAACAGGGTAGTTATTATGGGAGACTTTAACTTTCCAAATATTGACTGGAAAAGATATAGTTCGAGTACATTAGATGGGTCGTTTTTTGTACAGTGTGTGCAGGAGGGTTTCCTGACACAGTTTGTTGACAGGCCAACAAGAGGCGAGGCCACATTGGATTTGGTTTTGGGTAATGAACCAGGCCAGGTGTTGGATTTGGAGGTAGGTGAGCACTTTGGCGACAGTGACCACAATTCGGTGACGTTTACGTTAAGGATGGAAAGGGATAAGTATACGCCGCAGGGCAAGAGTTATAGCTGGGGGAAGGGAAATTATGATGCCATTAGACGTGACTTGGGGGGGATAAGGTGGAGAAGTAGGCTGCAAGTGTTGGACACTCTGGATAAGTGGTGCTTGTTCAAGGATCAGCTACTGCGTGTTCTTGATAAGTATGTACCGGTCAGGCAGGGAGGAAGGTGCCGAGCGAGGGAACCGTGGTTTACCAAAGAAGTGGAATCTCTTGTTAAGAGGAAGAAGGAGGCCTATGTGAAGATGAGGTGTGAAGTTTCAGTTGGGGCGATGGATAGTTACAAGGTAGCGAGGAAGGATCTAAAGAGAGAGCTAAGACGAGCAAGGAGGGGACATGAGAAGTATTTGGCAGGAAGGATCAAGGAAAACCCAAAAGCTTTCTATAGGTATGTCAGGAATAAGCGAATGACTAGGGAAAGAGTAGGACCAGTCAAGGACAGGGATGGGAAGTTGTGTGTAGAGTCTGAAGAGATAGGCGAGACACTAAATGAATATTTTTCGTCAGTATTCACTCAGGAAAAAGATAATGTTGTGGAGGAGAATGCTGAGCTCCAGGTAAATAGATTAGATGGCATTGAGGTACGTAGGGAAGAGGTGTTGGCAATTCTGGACAGGCTGAAAATAGATAAGTCCCCGGGACCTGATGGGATTTATCCTAGGATTCCCTGGGAGGCCAGGGAAGAGATTGCTGGACCATTGGCTTTGATTTTTATGTCATCATTGGCTACAGGAATAGTGCCAGAGGACTGGAGGACAGCAAATGTGGTCCCTTTGTTCAAAAAGGGGAGCAGAGACAAGCCCGGCAACTATAGACCGGTGAGCCTCATGTCTGTAGTGGGTAAAGTCTTGGAGGGGATTATAAGAGACAAGATTTATAATCATCTAGATAGGAATAATATGATCAGGGATAGTCAGCATGGCTTTGTGAAGGGTAGGTCATGCCTCACAAACCTTATCGAGTTCTTTGAGAAGGTGACTGAACAGGTCGACGAGGGTAGAGCAGTTGATGTGGTGTATATGGATTTCAGCAAAGCGTTTGATAAGGTTCCCCATGGTAGGCTATTGCAGAAAATACGGAGGCTGGGGATTGAGGGTGATTTAGAGATGTGGATCAGAAATTGGCTAGCTGAAAGAAGACAGAGGGTGGTGGTTGATGGGAAATGTTCAGAATGGAGTTCAGTCACAAGTGGAGTACCACAAGGATCTGTTCTGGGGCCGTTGCTGTTTGTCATTTTTATCAATGACCTAGAGGAAGGCGCAGAAGGGTGGGTGAGTAAATTTGCAGACGATACTAAAGTCGGTGGTGTTGTCGATAGTGTGGAAGGAAGTAGCAGGTTACAGAGGGATATAGATAAGCTGCAGAGCTGGGCTGAGAGGTGGCAAATGGAGTTTAATGTAGAGAAGTGTGAGGTGATTCACTTTGGAAGGAATAACAGGAATGTGGAATATTTGGCTAATGGAAAAGTTCTTGAAAGTGTGGATGAGCAGAGGGAACTAGGTGTCCATGTACATAGATCCCTGAAAGTTGCCACCCAGGTTGATAGGGTGGTGAAGAAGGCCTATGGAGTGTTGGCCTTTATTGGTAGAGGGATTGAGTTCCGGAGTCAGGAGGTCATGTTGCAGCTGTACAGAACTCTGGTGCGGCCGCATTTGGAGTATTGCGTACAGTTCTGGTCACCGCATTATAGGAAGGACGTGGAGGCTTTGGAGCGGGTGCAGAGGAGATTTACCAGGATGTTGCCTGGTATGGAGGGAAAATCTTATGAGGAAAGGCTGAGGGACTTGAGGTTGTTTTCGTTGGAGAGAAGAAGGTTAAGAGGAGACTTAATAGAGGCGTACAAAATGATCAGGGGGTTGGATAGGGTGGACAGTGAGAGCCTTCTCCCGCGGATGGAAATGGCTGGCACGAGGGGACATAACTTTAAACTGAGGGGTAATAGATATAGGACAGAGGTCAGAGGTAGGTTCTTTACGCAAAGAGTAGTGAGGCCGTGGAATGCCCTACCTGCTACAGTAGTGAACTCGCCAACATTGAGGGCATTTAAAAGTTTATTGGATAAACATATGGATGATAATGGTATAGTGTAGGTTAGATGGCTTTTGTTTCGGTGCAACATCGTGGGCCGAAGGGCCTGTACTGCGCTGTATTGTTCTATGTTCTATGTTCTCTGCCTTTTATGACCTAGCCAGTTCTGTATCCACATTGCCAGCTCACCCCTGATCCCATGTGACTTCACCTTTTGTACTAGTCTACCATGAGGGACCTTGTCAAAGGCCTTACTGAAGTCCATATAGACAACATCCACTGCCCTACCTGCATCAATCATCTTTGTGACCTCCTCGAAAAACCCTATCAAGTTCGTGAGACACAACCTCACCTTCACAAAACCATGCTGCCTCTCACTAATACGTCCATTTGCTTCCAAATGGGAGTAGATCCTGTCTCGAAGAATTCTCTCCAGTAATTTCCCTACCACTGAAGTAAGGCTCACCGGCCTGTAGTTCCCGGGATTATCCTTGCTACCCTTCTTAAACAGAGGAACAACATTGGCTATTCTCCAGTCCTCCGGGACATCACCTGAAGACAGTGAGGATCCAAAGATTTCTGTCAAGGCCTCAGCAATTTCCTCTCCAGCCTCCTTCAGTATTCAGGGGTAGATCCCATCAGGCCCTGGGGACTTATCTACATTAATATTTTTTAAGATGCCCAACACCTCATCTTTTTGGATCTCAATGTGACCCAGGCTATCTACACACCCTTCTCCAGACTCAACATCTACCAATTCCTTCTCTTTGGTGAATACTGATGCAAAGTATTCATTTAGTACCTCGTCCATTTCCTCTGGCTCCACACATAGATTCCCTTGCCTATCCTTCAGTGGGCCAACCCTTTCCCTGGCTACCCTCTTGCTTTTTATGTACGTGTAAAAAGCCTTGGGATTTTCCTTAACCCTATTTGCCAATGACTTTTCGTGACCCCTTCTAGCCCTCCTGACTCCTTGCTTAAGTTCCTTCCTACTTTCCATAAGACCATAAGACATAGGAGTGGAAGTAAGGCCATTTGGCCCATCGAGTCCACTCCACCATTCAATCATGGCTGATTTCAACTCCATTTACCCGCTCTCTCTCCATAGCCCTTAATTCCTCGAGAAATCGAGAATTTATCAACTTCTGTCTTAAAGACACTCAACGTCCTGGCCTCCACCGCCCTCTGTGGCAATGAATTCCACAGACCCACCACTCTCTGGCTGAAGAAATTTCGCCTCATCTCTGTTCTAAAGTGACTCCCTTTTATTCTAAGGCTGTGCCCCCGGGTCCTAGTCTCCCCTGTTAATGGAAACAACTTCCCTACATCCACCCTATCTAAGCCATTCATTATCTTGTAAGTTTCTATTAGATCTCCCCTCAACCTCCTAAACTCCAATGAATATAATCCCAGGATCCTCAGACGTTCATCGTATGTTAGGCCTACCATTCCTGGGATCATCCGTGTGAATCTCCGCTGGACCCGCTCCAGTGCCAGTATGTCCTTCCTGAGGTGTGGGGCCCAAAATTGCTCACAGTATTCTAAATGGGGCCTAACTAATGCTTTATAAAGCTTCAGAAGTACATCCCTGCTTTTATATTCCAAGCCTCTTGAGATGAATGACAACATTGCATTTGCTTTCTTAATTATGGACTCAACCTGCAAGTTTACCTTTAGAGAATCCTGGACTAGGACTCCCAAGTCCCTTTGCATTTCAGCATTTTGAATTTTGTCACCGTTTAGAAAATAGTCCACGCCTCTATTCTTTTTTCCAAAGTGCAAGACCTCGCACTTGCCCACGTTGAATTTCATCAGCTATTTCTTGGACCACTCTCCTAAACTGTCTAAATCTTTCTGAAACCTCCCCACCTCCTCCATATTACCTGCCCCTCCACCTATCTTTGTATCATCGGCAAACTTAGCCAGAATGCCCTCAGTCCCGTCATCTAGATCGTTAATATATAAAGAGAACAGCTGTGGCCCCAACACTGAACCCTGCGGGACACCACTCGTCACCGGTTGCCATTCCAAAAAAGAACCTTTTATCCCCCAAAGAACTCTCTGCCTTCTGCCTGACAGCCAATCGTCAATCCATGTTAGTACCTTGCCTCGAATACCATGGGCCCTTATTTTACTCAGCAGTCTCCCGTGAGGCACCTTATCAAAGGCCTTTTGGAAGTCAAGATAGATAACATCCATTGGCTCTCCTTGGTCTAACCTATTTGTTATCTCTTCAAAGAACTCTAACAGGTTTGTCAGGCACGACCTCCCCTTACTAAATCCATGCTGACTTGTCCTAATCCGACCCTGTACTTCCAAGAATTTAGAAATCTCATCCTTAACAATGGATTCTAGAATCTTGCCAACAACCGAGTTTCGGCTAATTGGCCTATAATTTTCCATCTTTTTCCTTGTTCCCTTCTTGAACAGGGGGGTTACAACAGCGATTTTCCAATCCTCTGGTACTTTCCCTGACTCCAGTGACTTTTGAAACATCATCACCAACGCCTCCACTATTTCTTCAGCTATCTCCTTTAGAACTCTAGGATGTAGCCCATCTGGGCCTGGAGATTTATCAATTTTTAGACCTCTTAGTTTCTCTAGCACTTTCTCCTTTGTGATGGCTACCATATTCAACTCTGTCCCCTGACTCTCTGGAATTGTTGGGATATTACTCATGTCTTCTACTGTGAAGACTGACGCAAAGTACTTATTCAGTTCCTCAGCTATTTCCTTGCCTCCCATCACAAAATTACCAGCATCATTTTGGAGCGGCCCAATGTCAACTTTTGCCTCCCGTTTGTTTTTAATGTATTTAAAGAAACTTTTACTATCATTCCTAATGTTACTGGCTAGCCTACCTTCAAATTTGATCCTCTCTTTCCTTATCTCTCTCTTTGTTATCCTCTGTTTGTTTTTGTAGCCTTCCCAATCTTCTGACTTCCCACTACTCTTTGCCACATTATAGGCTTTCTCTTTTGCTTTGATGCATTCCCTAACTTCCTTTGTCAGCCGTGGCTGCCTAATCCCCCCTCTGATAACCTTTCTTTTCTTTGGGATGAACCTCTGTACTGTGTCCTTAATTACTCCCAGAAACTCCTGCCATTGCTGTTCTACTGTCTTTCCCACTAGGTTCTGCTCCCAGTCGATTTTCGTCAGTTCCTCCCTCATGCCCCTGTAGTTACCTTTATTTAACTGTAACACCTTTACATCTGATTCTACCTTCTTTCTTTCAAATTGGAGATTGAATTCGATCACTGCCTCCTAAGTGCTCCCTTACTTTAAGATCTTTAATCAAGTCTGGCTCATTACATAACACTAAGTCCAGAATGGCCTGTTCCCTCGTGGGCTCCATCACAAGCTGTTCGAAAAAGCCCTCCTGTAAACATTCAATGAATTCCCTTTCCTTGGGTCCACTGGCAGTATTATTTACCCAGTCCACCTGCATATTAAAGTCCCCCATGATCACTGTGACCTTGCCTTTCTGACATGCACTTTCTATTTCATGGTGCATTTTGTGCCCCTGGTCCTGACCACTGTTAGGAGGCCTGTACATAACTCCCATTATGGTTTTTTTGCCTTTGTGGTTCCTCAACTCTACCCACACAGACTCCACATTATCTGACCCCATGTCGTTTAGTGATATTGATTTAATTTCATTCCTAATTAACAAGGCAACCCCGCCCCCTCTGCCCACCTCTCTGTCTTTTCGATAGGTTGTGAATCCCTGGATGTTTAAATGCCAGTCCTGAACCCCCTGCAACCATGTCTCTGTGATGCCTACCGCATCATACCTGCCAGTCACAATCTGGGCCACAAGCTCATCTACCTTGTTCCGTACACTGCGCGCATTTAAATATAGCACCTTTAATTCTCTATTGACCGTCCCTTTTTGTTTTCTTAGTGTGGTGGACCTTGGTTTACTGAGCCTTTCCATACACTGTGTCATATTTTGTGGGATGGGGACTATTGTAACCTCTCCTGAGTTCTGTCTTTTCGTGCTTTTTTGTATTCCTAAGCAGCTACGCTTCCCACTGATTACTTCACCTCTTGGTTCCCTGACTTTCCCTTCCCCCCCAATCTTTAGTTTAAAGTCCTATTGACCACCCTATTTACTCTTTTCGCCAGAACACTGGTCCCAGCTCGGTTCAGGTGGAGACCATCCCAACGGTATAGGTCCCCCCTGTCCCAAAACTGATGCAATGTCCCATGAAAAGGAACCCCTCATTCCCACACCACTCTTTCAGCCACGTGTTAACTTCCCTTATTCTTGCCTCCCTATGCCAATTTGCACGTGGCTCGGGCAGTAATCCAGAGATTATGACCCTTGAGGACCTGTTTTTTAATTTGAATCCTAGCTCTTTATAATCTCTAAACAGGTCCTCTTTCCTAGACTTGCCTATGTTGTTGGTACCGACATGGACCACAACAACTGGATCCTCCCCCCCCTCTCCAGTATCCTTTCAAGCCGGTCAGAGATGTCCCGCACCCTAGCACCGGGCAGGCAACATACCATGCGGGACTCTTTATCCTGCTCACAAAGGATACTATCTATCCCCCTGATAATAGAATCCCCTACAACTACAACTTGCCTATTTACTCCCTACCCTTGAATGGCCTGCTGAACCATGGTGCCTTGGTCAGCTGACTCATCCTTCCTGCAACCCTGTTCGCCATCCACACAGGGAGCAAGCGCCTCATACCTGTTGGACAGAGTCAAGGGCTGAGGCTCCTGAGTTCCTGACTGCTGGTTCCCTTTACCTGCCTGACTTGCAGTCACACCCTGCTGTCCCTGGCCACTAGCAGGATTTAAACTACTTAGAAAATAGGAGCAGGAGGAGGCCATTCGGCCCTTCGAGCCTGCTCCCCCATTCATTATGATCACGGCTGATCATCAAGGTCAATATCCTGATCCCGCCGTCCCCTCATATCCTTGGATCCCTTTAGCCCCAAGAGTTCTATCTAATTCATTCTTGAAATCACGCACTTTTTGTCCTCAACAACTTCCTATGGTAGCGAATTCCACAGATTCACCGCTCCCTGGGTGAAGAAATTTCTCCTCACCTCAGTCCTAAAAGGTTTACCACTTATCCTCAAGTTATGATCCCTAGTTCTGGACTCACCCACCTCGGGAACATGTTTTCTGAATCTATCCTGTCTAATCCTGTTTAATTGTCCCCCACCATTCGCTCTGATGCATTAGTTGTGGAATCGCTCAGCTCTGTCTATTACTTGCTGTTTATGGTGTGTGGCAAACTAGGGGCGTCATTCTCCGACCCCCCGCCGGGTTGGAGAATCGCCGGGGGCTGCCGTGAATCCCGCACCCGCCGGTTGCCGAAGTCTCCGGCACCGGAAATTCGGCAGGGGGGGGGATCGGGCCGCGCCGGTTGGCGGGCCCCCCCGCTCGATTCTCCGGCCCGGATGGGCCGAAGTCCCGCCGATAAATTGCCTGTCCCACCGGCGTAAATTAAATCACCTACCTTACCGGCGGCGTGGGCGGGCTCCTGGGTCCTGGGGGGGGCGCGGGGCGTTCTGACCCCGGGGGATGCCCCCACGGTGGCCTGGCCCGCGATCGGGGCCCACCGATCCGCGGGCGGGCCTGTGCCGTGGGGGCACTCTTTCCCTTCCGCCTCCGCCACGGTCTCCACCATGGCGGAGGCGGAAGAGACTCTCCCCACTGCGCATGCGTGGGAAACTGTCAGCGGCCGCTGATGCTCCCGCACATGCGCCGCCCGGGGATGTCATTTCCGCGCCAGCTGGCGGGGCGGAAATTCCTCCGGCGCCGGCCTAGCCCCTCAATGTTGGGGCTCGGCCCCCAAAGATGCGGAGCATTCCGCACCTTTGGGGCGGCGCGATGCCCGTCTGATTGGTGCCCTTTTGGGCGCCAGTCGGCGGACATCGCGCCGTTTCAGGAGAATTTCGCCCCAGTAGTCCTGTGTTGTGGTTTCACCAGGTTGACACCTCATTTTTCGGTCTGCCTGCTGTTGCTCCTGCCATGCTCTCCAGCACTCTTCATTGAGCCAGGATTGATCCCCTGGCTGGGTGGTAATGGTAGAGTGGAGGATACGCCGGGCCAGGAGGTTGCAGATTGGGGTTGATACAATTCTGCTGCTGCTGATGCCCCACAACACCTCATGGCTGCCCAGTCTGGAGTTGCTCAATCTTTTCGACAGAGTAAAAGAGCACGAGGAGAGCGGCGGGGACACAGAGTAAGAGAGCGTGAGGAGAGTGGTGGGGACACAGACTAAGAGAGCATGACGAGAGCGAGTAGAGCGGCGGGGACATATAGTAAGGGAGCGCAAGGAGAGCAGCCGGGACACAGAGTACGAGAGCGCAAGGAGAGCGGCGGAGGCACAGAGGAAGAGAGCGCGAGGAAAGCGGCGGAGGCACAGAGTAAGAGAGCACAAGAAGAGAGGCGGTGGCACAGAGTAAGAGAGCACGAGGAGAGTGCGGAGACACAGAGTAAGAGAGCACGAGGCGTACGGCGGGGACACAGAGTAACAGAGCGCGAGGAGAGTGGTGGTGGTACAGAGTAAGATAGCGCCAGAAGAGTGGCGGAGGCACAGTGTAAGAGAGCGCAAGGAGAGTGGCGGAGGCACAGAGTAGAAGAGCGCGAGGAGAGCGGCAGAGGCACAGAGTAAGAGAGCGCGAGGCGAGCGGCGGAGGCACAGAGTAAGAGAGCGCCAGGAGAGCGGCGGGGACACAGAGCAAGAGAGCACGGGGAGAACAACGGGGACACAGAGTAAAGAGCGCGTGGAGAGCGGCGAAGGCACAGAGTAAGAGAGTGCGAGGAGAGCGGCGGGGACACAGAGTAAGAAAGCGCGAGTAGAGGAACCGGACCTGCGAGGGACACCTCTACTGACTGGGAATAAACTGAAGAGTGACGTCACAGGAGGGCTGTGATTAGATTGGCCAAGAGAGGACCTGTTTGTAAGTACCACAAACAAAGAACAAATAAATGTACAGTACAGGAACAGGCCCTTCGGCCCTCCAAGCCTTCGCCGACCATGCTGCTCGTCCAAACGAAAATCTTCTACACTTCCGCGGTCTGTATCCCTCTATTCCCATTCTATTCATGTAATTGTCAAGATGCCCCTTAAACGTCGCTATCGTTCCTGATTCCACTACCTCCTCCGGCAGCAAAGTAGTGGTGACTGATAAGTAGTTTTTCTTTTCATTTGTCTATTTTTTTTTTTTTTTTTTGCTTTTTGGCATTGTAGTTGTATAAGTTAACCTCAGGTTTAAGACATGGCAGGAGATCTCAGACCCATGTCATGCTCCTCGTGTGCGATGTGGGCACTCAGGGACATGCCCACTGTCCCTGACTCCTTCACGTGCAAGAAGTGTGTTCAGCTGCAGCTCCTGTTAGACCGCTTGACGGCTCTGGAGCTGCGGATGGACTCGCTTTGGAGCATCCGCGATGCTGAAGACGTCGTAGATAGCACGTTCGCTGAGTTGGTCACACCGCAGGTGAAAGTTACTGAGGGAGATAGAAAATGTGTGACCAAAAGACAGCGCAAGAGTAGGAAGGCAGTGCAGGTGTCCCCTGTGGTCATCTCCCTGGAAAACAGATATACCCCTTTGGATACTGTTGAGGGAGTTGGCTCACCAGGGGAAGGAAACAGCAGCCAGGTTCATGGCACCGTGGCCGGCTCTGCTGCGCAGGAGGGCAGGAAGAAGAATGGCAGGGCTATAGTGATAGGGGACTTAATCACAAGGGGAATAGACAGGTGGTATAGCGGACGCAATCGAGACTCCAGGAAGGTATGTTGCCTCCCTGGTGCACAGGTCAAGGATGTCTCGGAGCGGCTGCAGGACATTCTGGGGAGGGGGGGGGGTGAACAGCCAGCTGTCATGATGCATATAGGCACCAATGATATAGGTAAAAAACGGGACGAGGTCCTACAAGCTGAATTCAGAGAGTTATGAGTTAACCTAAAAAGTAGGACCTCAAAGGTGTTAATCTCAGGATTGCTACCAATGCCACCAGCTAGTCAGATTAGGATTGTCAGGATAGATAGGATGAATGCGTGGCTCGGGAGTTGGTGCAAGAGGGAGGTATTCAAATTCCTGGGGCATTGGAACCGGTTCTGGAGAAGGAGGGACCAGTACAAACCGGACGGTCTGCACCTGGGCAGGACTGGAACCAATGTCCTGGGGGGGAGGGGGGGGAGGGTTGCTAGAGCTGTTGGGGCGGGTTTAAATAATATGGCAGCGGATGGGAACCGATGCAGGAAGTCGGAGGGAAGTAAAACGGGAACAGAAACAAAAGGCAGTAAGGGGGAAAGTGTAAGGCAGAGAAGCCAGAGTCAAAAATCAAAAGGGCCACAGTACAGGGTACAGTGACTGAGGAGAGCTCAGTGAAAAGGCCCAGTAATATTAAAAGGAATAAAACGGGAAATAAAAACATAAATGGAAAGTGACGCGGCAGGTTGTTACATGAAGATATGGATTCAACGATAAGGAAAATTAGGAGAAAACTTAAAAGGAAAAATAACTTAGGAGAGGTTATTGACAGAAGTGTTAACATTCAAAAAATCCAACAAAAGTGTACTTTACCTAAATGCTCTTAGTATTCGGAATATGGTAAATGAGTTGATGGCGCTCATCTTCGTGAATAACTATGATTTAGTGGCCATTACCTAAACATGGTTAAAGGATGGTCACAACTGGGAGTTAAATATCCAAGGGTTTTAAATTATTCAGAAGGTCAGAGTGGATTGTAAGGGAGGTGGTGTAGCCGTTGTTTAAGGGTGGCATCCGGGCAGTAGTGATGGAGGACAAGGTTGAATCCATTTGGATGGAATTCAGGAATAGTAAGGTGAAAAAGCTCACTGATTGGAGTAGTCTATAGGCCACCAAATAGTAACATTACGGTGGCAATAAACAAATAAATAACTGATGCATGTAGAAATGGTGCAGCAGTTATCATGGGGGATTTTAATCTACATGTCAATTGGTTTAACCAGGTCAGACAAGGAAGCCTTGAGGAGGAGTTTATAGAATGTATCCACGATAGTTTCCGAGAACAGTCTGTAATGGAGCCTACAAGGGGAAAAACGATCCGAGGTCTTTTCCTGTGTAATGAGACAAGGATTTAAAATAAAAAAGAATTTTGTGTACCCAATTCATTTTTTCCAATTAAGGGGCAATTTAGCGTGGCCAATCCACCTAGCCTGCACATCTTTGGGTTGTGGGGGCGAAACCCACGCAAACACGGGGAAAATGTGCAAACTCCACACGGACAGTGACCCAGAGCCAGGATCAAACCTGGGACCTCGGTGCCGTGAGGCAACAGGGCTAACCCACTGTGCCACTGTGCTTCCTGAACAGGATTGATTAATGATCTCATAGTTCGGGATCCTCTCTGAAGGAGCGATCACAATATGATGGAATTTAAAAGCGATTTTAAATCAAAGCGATTTTTCACAGTGCTCAGCAAACGTTTATACCAACAAAGAGGAAGGACGGTAGAAAGAGGGAAAATCGGCCGTGGATATCTAAGGAAATAAGAGAGAGTATCAAATTGAAAAAAAAAGCATACAAAGTGGCAAATATTAGTGGGAGACTAGAGGATTGGGAAATCTTTAGGGGGCAACAGAAAGCTACTAAAAAAAGCATTAAAGAAGAGTAAGATATATTATGAGAGTAAACTTGCTCAGAATATAAAAACAGATAGTAAAAGTTTCTACAAATATATAAAACAAAAAAGAGTGGCTAAGGTAAATATTGGTCATTTCGAAGATGAGGAGGCAGATTTAATAATAGAACATAGAACATAGAACAATACAGCGCAGTACAGGCCCTTCGGCCCACGATGTTGCACCGAAACAAAAGCCATCTAACCTACACTATGCCATTATCATCCATATGTTTATCCAATAAACTTTTAAATGCCCTCAATGTTGGCGAGTTCACTACTGCAGCAGGTAGGGCATTCCACGGCCTCACTACTCTTTGCGTAAAGAACCTACCTCTGACCTCTGTCCTATATCTATTACCCCTCAGTTTAAAGTTATGTCCCCCTCGTGCCAGCCATATCCATCCGCGGGAGAAGGCTCTCACTGTCCACCCTATCCAACCCCCTGATCATTTTGTATGCCTCTATTAAGTCTCCTCTTAACCTTCTTCTCTCCAACGAAAACAACCTCAAGTCCCTCAGCCTTTCCTCATAAGATTTTCCCTCCATACCAGGCAACATCCTGGTAAATCTCCTCTGCACCCGCTCCAAAGCCTCCACGTCCTTCCTATAATGCGGTGACCAGAACTGTACGCAATACTCCAAATGCGGCCGTACCAGAGTTCTGTACAGCTGCAACATGACCTCCCAACTCCGGAACTCAATCCCTCTACCAATAAAGGCCAACACTCCAAAGGCCTTCTTCACAACCCTATCAACCTGGGTGGCAACTTTCAGGGATCTATGTACATGGACACCTAGATCCCTCTGCTCATCCACACTTTCAAGAACTTTACCACTAGCCAAATATTCCGCATTCCTGTTATTCCTTCCAAAGTGAATCACCTCACACTTCTCTACATTAAACTCCATTTGCCACCTCTCAGCCCAGCTCTGCAGCTTATCTATATCCCTCTGTAACCTGCTACATCCTTCCACACTATCGACAACATCACCGACTTTAGTATCGTCTGCAAATTTACTCACCCACCCTTCTGCGCCTTCCTCTAGGTCATTGTTAAAAATGACAAACAGCAACGGCCCCAGAACAGATCCTTGTGGTACTCCACTTGTGACTGTACTCCATTCTGAACATTTCCCATCAACCACCACCCTCTGTCTTCTTTCAGCTAGCCAATTTCTGATCCACATCTCTAAATCACCCTCAATCCCCAGCCTCCGTATTTTTTGCAATAGCCTACCGTGGGGAACCTTATCAAACGCTTTGCTGAAATCCATATACACCACATCAACTGCTCTACCCTCGTCTACCTGTTCAGTCACCTTCTCAAAGAACTCGATAAGGTTTGTGAGGCATGACCTACCCTTCACAAAGCCATGCTGACTATCCCTGATCATATTATTCCTATCTAGATGATTATAAATCTTGTCTCTTATAATCCCCTCCAAGACGTTACCCACTACAGACGTGAGGCTCACCGGTCTATAGTTGCCGGGGTTGTCTCTGCTCCCCTTTTTGAACAAAGGGACCACATTTGCTGTCCTCCAGTCCTCTGGCACTATTCCTGTAGCCAATGATGACATAAAAATCAAAGCCAATGGTCCAGCAATCTCTTCCCTGGCCTCCCAGAGAATCCTAGGATAAATCCCATCAGGTCCCGGGGACTTATCTATTTTCAGCCTGTCCAGAATTGCCAACACCTCTTCCCTACGTACCTCAATGCCATCTATTCTATTAGCCTGGGGCTCAGCATTCTCCTCCACAACATTATCTTTTTCCTGAGTGAATACTGACGAAAAATATTCATTTAGTATCTCGCCTATCTCTTCAGACTCCACACACAATTTCCCATCCCTGTCCTTGACTGGTCCTACTCTTTCCCTAGTCATTCGCTTATTCCTGACATACCTATAGAAAGCTTTTGGGTTTTCCTTGATCCTTCCTGCCAAATACTTCTCATGTCCCCTCCTTGCTCGTCTTAGCTCTCTCTTTAGATCCTTCCTCGCTACCTTGTAACTATCCATCGCCCCAACTGAAACTTCACACCTCATCTTCACATAGGCCTCCTTCTTCCTCTTAACAAGAGATTCCACTTCCTTGGTAAACCACGGTTCCCTCGCTCGATGCCTTCCTCCCTGCCTGACCTGTACATACTTATCAAGAACACGCAGTAGCTGATCCTTGAACAAGCCCCACTTATCCAGTGTGCCCAACACTTGCAGCCTACTTCTCCACCTTATCCCCCCCAAGTCACGTCTAATGGCATCATAATTGCCCTTCCCCCAGCTATAACTCTTGCCCTGCGGTGTATACTTATCCCTTTCCATCATTAACGTAAACGTCACCGAATTGTGGTTACTGTCCCCAAAGTGCTCTCCTACCTCCAAATCCAACACCTGGCCTGGTTCATTACCCAAAACCAAATCCAACGTGGCCTCGCCTCTTGTTGGCCTGTCAACATATTGTTTCAGGAAACCCTCCTGCACACACTGTACAAAAAACGACCCATCTAATGTACTCGAACTATATCTTTTCCAGTCAATATTTGGAAAGTTAAAGTCTCCCATAATAACTACCCTGTTACTTTCGCTCTTATCCAGGATCATCCTCACCATCCTTTCCTCTACATCCCTAGAACTATTTGGAGGCCTATAGAAGACTCCCAACAGTGTGACCTCTCCTTTCATGTTTCTAACCTCAGCCCATACTACCTCGGAAGATGAGTCCCCATCTAGCATCCTCTCCGCCACCGTAATACTGCTCTTGACTAGCAGCGCCACACCTCCCCCTCTTTTGCCTCCTTCTCTGAGCTTACTAAAACACCTAAACCCCGGAACCTGCAACATCCATTCCTGTCCCTGCTCTATCCATGTCTCCGAAATGGCCACAACATCGAAGTCCCAGGTACCAACCCATGCTGCCAGTTCCCCTACCTTGTTTCGTATACTCCTGGCATTGAAGTAGACACACTTCAAACCACCTACCTGAACACTGGCCCCCTCCTGCGACGTCAAATCTGTGCTCCTGACCTCTATACTCTCATTCTCCCTTACCCTAAAACTACAATCCAGGTTCCCATGCTCCTGCTGAATTAGTTTAAACCCCCCCAAAGAGCACTAACAAATCTCCCCCTCAGGATATTTGTGCCCCTCAAGTTCAGATGTAGACCATCCTGTCTGTAGAGGTCCCACCTTCCCCAGAAAGAGCCCCAGTTATCCAGAAATCTGAATCCCTCCCGCCTGCACCATCCCTGTAGCCACTTGTTTAAATGCTCTCTCTCCCTATTCCTCATCTCATTATCACGTGGCACGGGCAACAACCCAGAGATAACAACTCTGTTTGTTCTAGTTCTGAGCTTCCATCCTAGCTCCCTGAAAGCCTGCCTGACATCCTTGATCCCTTTCCTACCTATGTCGTTAGTGCCAATGTGGACCACGACTTGGGGCTGCTCCCCCTCCCCCTAAGGACCCGGAAAACACGATCCGAGACATCACGTACCCTTGCACCTGGGAGGCAACATAACAAACGTGAGTCTCTCACGCTCCCACAAAATCTCCTATCTGTGCCCCTGACTATCGAGTCCCCAATTACTAATGCTCTGCTCTTCTCCCCCCTTCCCTTCTGAGCAACAGGGACAAACTCCGTGCCAGAGGCCCGTACCCCATGGCTTACCCCTTAATAATGGGAGATGAGGAAATGGCTGAGGAATTGAACAGATTTTTTGGGTCGGTCTTCACAGTGGAAGACACAAATAACATGCTAGTGACTGAGGGAAATGAGGTTATGACAGGTGAGGACCTTGAGATGATTGTTATCACTAAGGGGGTAGTGATGGGCAGGCTAATGGGGCTAAAGGTTGACAAGTATCCTGGCCCTGATGGAATGCATTCCAAGGTTCTAAAAGAGATGGCTAGGGAAATTGCAAATGCATTCGTGATAATTTACCAAAATTCACTAGACTCTGGGGTGGTCCCAGAGGATTTGAAATTAGCAAACGTGACACCACTGTTTAAAAAAGGAGGTAGGCAGAAAGCAGGTAATTATAGGCCAGTTAGCTTAACTTCAGTAGTAGGGAAGATGCTGGAATCTATCATCAAGGACGAAATAACGAGGCATCTGGATGGGAATTGTCCCATTGGACAGACGCAGCATGGGTTTATAAATGACAGGTCGTGCCTAACTAATTTAGTGGAAGGTTTTGAGGACATTACCAGTGCGGTAGACAATGGGGAGGCAATGGATGTGGGATATCTGGATTTCCAGAAAGCTTTTGACAAGGTGCCACACAAAAAGTTGCTGCTTAAGATAATGATGCAGAGCGTTAAGGTTAATGTAGTAGCATGGATAGAGGATTGGTTAATTAATAGAAAGCAAAGAGTGGGGATTAATGGATGTTTCGCTGGTTGGCTATCAGTAGCTAGTGGTGTCCCTCAGGGATCAGTGTTGGGCCACAATTGTTCACAATTAACATAAATGATTTGGAGTTGGCACTAAGATGAGTGGTAAAGCAAAAAGTGCAGAGGATACTGGAAGTCTGCAGAGGGATTTGGATAGTTTAAGTGAATGGGCTAGGGTCTGACAGATGGAATACAATGTTGACAAATGTGAGGTAATCCGTTTTGATAAGAATAACATTTTATTATTATTTAAATGATAAAATATTAAAACATGCTGCTGTACAGAGGGACCTGGGTGTGCTAGTGCATGAGGCACAAAAAGTTGGTTTACAGGTGCAACAGGTGATTAAGAAGGCGAATGGAGCTTTGTCCTTCATTGCCTGGGGGCAGCACGGTAGCATTGTGGATAGCACAATTTCTTCACAGCTCCAGGGTCCCAGGTTCGATTCCGGCTTGGGTCACTGTCTGTGCGGAGTCTGCACATCCTCCCCGTGGGTGCGTGGGTTTCCTCCGGTGCTCCGGTTTCCTCCCACAGTCCAAAGATGTGCAGGTTAGGTGGATTGGCCATGACAAATTGCCCTTAGTGTCCACAATTGCCCTTAGTGTTGGGTGGGGTTACTGGGTTATAGGGATAGGGTGGAGGTGTTGACCTTGGGTAGGGTGCTCTTTCCAAGTGCCGGTGCAGACTCGATGGGCCGAATGGCCTCCTTCTGCACTGTAAATTCTATGATATGCTAGAGAGATGGAGGTTAAGACTAGGGAGGTTATACTGCAACTGTATAAAGTGTTAGTGAGGCCACACCTGGAGTATTGTGTTCAGTTTTGGTCTCCTTACCTGGGAAAGGACATATTGGCACTGGAGGGTGTGCAGAGGAGATTCATTTGGTTAATCCCAGAGCTATGGGGATTGGATTACGAGGAGAGGTTTAGTAGACTGGGACTGTACTTGTTGGAATTTAGAAGGATGCGGGGGGGGGTGGGGGGGGGGGGGGGGGGGTGGGGGGGGGGGGATCTTATAGAAACGTTTAAAATTATGAAGGGAATAGATAGGACAGATGCAGGCAGGTTGTTTCCACTGGCGGGTGAAAGCAGAACTAGGGTGCACAGCCTCAAAATAAGGGGAAGTAGATTTAGAACGGAGTTTAGGAGGAACTTCTTCACCCAAAGGGTTGAGAACCTGTGGAATTCCCTGCCCAGTGAAGCAGTTGCGGCTCCTTCATTAAACGTTTTCAAGATAAAGATAGATAGTTTTTTGAAGAATAAAAGAATAAAGGGTTATGGTGTTCGGGCGGGAAAGTGGAGTTGAGTCCACAAAAGATCAGCCATGATCTCATTGAATGGTGGAGCAGGCTCGAAGTGCCATTAGGCCTACTCCTGCTCCTAGTTCTTATGTTCTTTTCTAAGTCTATCCCGTTTAGTAAGAAGTCTTACAACGCGAGGTTAAAGTCAACAGCTTTGTTTCAAATCAATAGCTTTCGGAGTGCAGCTCCTTCCTCAGGTGTTGTAAGACTTCTTACTGTGCCCACCCCTGTCTAACGCCGGCATCTGCACATCATATCCCATTTAGCACAATGGTGATGCCATACAACATGATGGAGGGAATCCTGGAGGGCTGGAGTGCTGTTGGCCAACTTGATTGACTGACAGCTCTCCAAGGTGAGACTCCCATCCAAAGGCGAAGGAAAGTCCAAAATGTTCCCAATCAACGCTCAATGGAGTATAAAGTGGAGCAGGCCTCTCTGTGTCGGCCGGGCTGGGTTCTCCATGGACTTTGTGTATTGAAGGCTCTCCATCCTGTAAATTCAGGCCTTGATTTTTCTGAGGCAGACACAAGCTCAAAATGGAAGCTAGAAAGGCGAACAAGAAGGAAAGTGACGCCCTCATTTTCGAAGGAAACTGAAACGGTAAACTGAGATTAGAAACCAAACCTGTGGGTAAACTGAAATGGGTTGAGGCTGTATAAAGGATGCAAAGAACAAAGAACAAAGAACAAAGAAATGTACAGCACAGGAACAGGCCCTTCGGCCCTCCAAGCCCGTGCCGACCATACTGCCCGACTAAACTACAATCTTCTACACTTCCTGGGTCCGTATCCTTCTATTCCCATCCTATTCATATATTTGTCAAGATGCCCCTTAAATGTCCCTATCGTCCTTGCTTCCACTACCTCCTCCGGTAGCGAGTTCCAGGTACCCACTACCCTATGCGTAAAAAAATTGCCTCATACATCTACTCTAAACCTTGCCCCTCTCTCCTTAAACCTATGCCCCCTAGTAATTGACCCCTCTACCCTGGGGAAAAGCCTCTGACTATCCACTCTGTCTATGCCCCTCATAATTTTGTATACCTCTATCAGGTCGCCCCTTAACCTCCTTCGTTCCAGTGAGAACAAACCGAGTTTATTCAACCTCTCCTCATAGCTTATGCCCTCCATACCAGGCAACATTCTGGTAAATCTCTTCTGCGCCCTCTCTAAAGCCTCCACATCCTTCTGGTAGTGTGGCGACCAGAATTGAACACTATACTCCAAGTGTGGCCTAACTAAGGTTCTATACAGCTGCAACATGACTTGCCAATTCTTATACTCAATGCCCCGGCCAATGAAGGCAAGCATGCCGTATGCCTTCTTGACTACCTTCTCCACCTGTGTTGCCCCTTTCAATGACCTGTGGACCTGTACTCCTAGATCTCTTTGACTTTCAATACTCTTGAGGGTTCTACCATTCACTGTATATTCCCTACCTGCATTAGACCTTCCAAAATGCATTACCTCACATTTGTCCGGATTAAACTCCATCTGCCATCTCTCCGCCCAAGTCTCCAGACAATCTAAATCCTGCTGTATCCTCAGACAGAGGCATCCAAGCCCAGTAGTAGCAGTCAATGATCCCAGTTGTGCAGTACAGGCAGGCTGAAGACAAAAACATATCCAGAAGCTGAGAATATGGGGCGAAATTCTCCCCCAACGGCGGGATGCCCGCCGACTGGCGCCAAAGCCGGCGCAAATCAGACGGGCATCGCGCCGGCAAAAAGGTGCGGAAGTCTCCGCATCTTTGGCGGCCTAGCCCCAACATTGAGGGGCTAGGCCGACGCCGGAGGGATTTCCGCCCCGCCAGCTGGCGGAAATGGCGTTTGTTGCCCCGCCAGCTGGCGCGGAAATGCGGCGCATGCGCGGGAGCGTCAGCGGCCGCTGTCAGTTTCCCAGCGCATGCGCGGGAGCGTCAGCGGCCGCCGAAAGTTTCCCGCGCATGCGCAGTGGGGAGAGTCTCTTCCGCCTCCGCCATGGTGGAGGCCGTAGCGGAGGCGGAAGGGAAAGAGTGCCCCCACGGCACAGGCCCGCCCGCGGATCGGTGGGCCCCGATCGCGGGCCAGGCCACCGTGGGGGCACCCCCCGGGGTCAGATCGCCCCGCGCCCCCCCCCAGGACCCCGGAGCCCGCCTACACCGCCTGGTCCCGCCGGTAAATACCAGGTTTGATTTACGTCGGCGGGACAGGCAGTTTCTGGGCGGGACTTCGGCCCATCCGGGCCGGAGAATCCAGCGGGGGGTCCCGCCAACCGGCGCGGCTGGATTCCCGCCCCCGCCCAATCTCCGGGAGCGGAGACTTCGGCGGGGGCGGGGGCGGGATTCACGGCGGCCAACGGCCATTCTCCGACCCGGCGGGGGGTCGGAGAATGACGCCCAAGGTGTTCCAACTATTAGTTTAAGATAACAATGGTGACTTCCGGGTGCAGTGATGACCAGCTAAGCCGCACGTTTCGGCAGCTCCCGTTGGAACGGACTTTTGGGCTCTTGATAAGAGCCCCAACGGCAATTTTAAACGGCCAAAATCACTGTGCGGTGAAATAGAAGGGAATCTCCCCGGACGTTGATGGACAAGGAGAGGATAGCGGCAGGATTGCAGTGGATCCTTCGGAGCAGCGGCAAGGAAGGGAAGCTCGAAGCAAGATGGCGTCGGAAGGTGGCCGTTCGATATGGGGCCCGGAGCAACAAGAGTTCCTGCGGCGCTGTGTGGAAGAGCTGAAGAAGGAGGTGTTGGCCCCGATGCTACAGGCGATTGAAGGGCTAAAGGAGGCGCAGAGGACCCAGGAGCTGGAGCTTCGGGTCGGGAAGGCAAAGGCTGCTGAAAATGACGATGAAATTCAGGGCCTGGTGGTGAAGACAGAGATGCACGAGGCGCAGCACAAGAGGTGTGTGGAGAGGTTGGAAGCCCTGGAGAATAATTCGAGGAGGAAGAATCTAAGAGTCTTAGGTCTTCCCGAGGGGGCGGACGTCGGGGCATATGTGAGCACGATGCTTCACTCGCTAATGGGATTGGAGGCCCCGACGGGCCCTTTGGAGGTGGAGGGAGCTTATCGAGTTATGGTGCGGAGACCAAGGGCAGGAGAAATACCTCAAGCCATAGTGGTGAGGTTTCACCGCTATAATGACAGAGAGATGGTCCTAAGATGGGCGAAGAAAACTCGGAGCTGTAGGTGGGAGAACGCGGTGATCCGCGGGATTGGAGTGCGGAGGTGGCGAGAAGGAGGGCAAGTTTTAATCGGGCTAAGGCGGTACTTCACAAAAAGAAGATCCAGTTTGGAATGTTGCAACCGGCGAGATTGTGGGTCACACACTAAGGGAAGCACCACTACTTTGAGACGGCAGAAGAGGCGTGGACATTCATAGTGGACGAGAAGCTGGAATAGTCTGGCGAGAGAAAAAGCTTCTGGGACAAAGTGGTGGGGTGACTATGTGGGACGAGGAAGGGGGGGGATGATTTTTCAATTGTTAACTCTTTAATCCTGTAAATTTTCTCTCTTCCCCTCGTTTGGAGGGGGGAGTATGAGGAACTGTGGGCGCCGGTGGGTAGGAAAGCGGGGCTGAGTGGGAAACGCCGGCCTCGTTCCCGCGCTATGGTAATTATGGCGGGAACAGGGACGCAGGAAGGTGGGGGCCTCGCACAGTGAGAGGCCGAGGGCAAACGGGGAAGCCGAGGTCAGCCAGAGTTCGCTGACTTCTGGGAGCAACATGGGGGGGTGTAATTACGCTAGAGGGGGATCTAGCGGGGGGGGGGGGGTAGCTAACTGGGTTGCTGCTGCTAAGGGGAAGGGGAGGTCTGTTATGGGATGGGGTGGTCGAGGCGGGAGGGCACCGTCGGTGGGATATACGGGCACGTGGGAACCGGGTGAGGAGCTGGGGTAAAAAAGGGGATGGCTAGTCGACAAGGGGGGGGGGGTTAAGGGCCCCCCAACCCGGTTAATCACGTGGAACGTGAGAGGGCTGAATGGGCCGATTTAAAGGGCGCGGGTACTCACACACCTAAAGAAATTAAAGGCAGATGTGGTTATGTTGCAGGAGACGCACCTGAAATTGACAGATCAGGTCAGACTACGTAAAGGATGGGTGGGACAGGTGTTTCATTCGGGTTTGGATGCGAAGAATAGGGGGGTGGCTATTTTAGTGGGGAAACGGGTACTGTTTGAGGCAAAGACCATAGCGGCGGACAGTGGGGGTAGATACGTGATGGTGAGTGGCAGACTGCAAGGGGAGGCGGTGGTTCTGGTGAACGTATACGCCCCGAACTGGGATGATGCAAACTTCATGAGGCGTATGTTGGGGCGTATCCCAGACCTGGAGGCGGGAAAGTTGGTAATGGGGGGAGATTTCAATACAATGCTTGATCCAGGGCTGGACCGGTCGAGGTCCAGGACCGGGAGGAGGCCAGCAGCGGCCAAGGTGCTTAAGGACTTCATGGAGCAGATGGGAGGAGTAGATCCTTGGAGATTTATCAGACCTAGGAGGAAGGAGTTCTCATTCTTCTCCCATGTTCACAAGGTATATTCACGGATAGACTTTTTTGTCCTGGGAAGGGCACTGATTCCGAAGGTGACAGGGACGGAGTACACGGCCATAGCCATCTCAGACCACGCTCCACACTGGGTAGATCTGGAGGTAGGAGAGGAAAAGGAACAACACCCACTCTGGAGAATGGATATGGGCCTGTTGGCGGATGAGGGGATAGTCTAAGGTTGAGGGGGTGTATCGAAAGGTACTTGGAGCTTAATGACAATGGAGAGGTTCAGGTGGGAGTGGTCTGGGAGGCGTTGAAGGCGGTGGTCAGAGGGGAACTGATATCCATAAGGGCACATAAAGGGAAGCAAAAGAGTAAAGAAAGGGAGCAATTGCTGAGAGAACTTCTGAGGGTGGACAGGCAATATGCAGAGGCACCGGAGGAGGGACTGTACAGGGAAAGACAAAGGTTACATGTGGAATTTGACCTGCTGACCACGGGTAAGGCAGAGGCACAGTGAAGGAGGGCACAGGGAGTGCAGTATGAGTATAGAGAGAAGGCGAGTCGGTGAGTAGTGTATTTAAAAACCTTACCTTTACAGGAGCAGCCCTTTGGATTTCGGCGGCAGCGGTGAGCAGGGGCCTTCTTAGAGGTGAGTAGTGTATTTAAAAACCTTACCTTTACAGGAGCAGCCCTTTGGATTTCGGCGGCAGCGGTGCGCAGGGGCCCTCTGGGAGGTGAGTAGTGTATTTAAAAACCTTACCTTTACAGGAACAGCCCTTTGGATTTCGGCGGCAGCGGTGCACAGGGGCCTTCTGGGAGGTGAGTACTTACTTTAAAAAGCCTTACCTTTACAGGAGCAGCCCTTTGGATTTCGGCGGCAGCGGTGCGCAGGGGCCTTCTGGGAGGTGAGTACTTACTTTAAAAAGCCTTACCTTTACAGGAGCAGCCCTTTGGATTTCGGCGGCAGCGGTGCGCAGGGGCCTTTTTGGAGGTGAGTAGTGTATTTAAAAACCTTACCTTTACAGGAGCAGCCCTTTGGATTTCGGCGGCAGCGGTGCGCAGGGGCCTTCTGGGAGGTGAGTAGTGTATTTAAAAGCCTTACCTTTACAGGAGCAGCCCTTTGGATTTCGGCGGCAGCGGTGCGCAGGGGCCTTCTGGGAGGTGAGTAGTGTATTTAAAAACCTTACCTTTACAGGAGCAGCCCTTTGGATTTCGGCGGCAGCGGTGCGCAGGGGCCTTCTGGGAGGTGAGTAGTGAGTTTAAAAAGCCTTGCCTGGTCCTGTGTCTGTTCTTCTTTTCTGTTTTATTTGTTTTTATATAAGGCGGGAACCGGAAGTTCGACCTCTGGCAAGTCCCCCCCCCCCCTCCCCCCAACCAATAAATTCTGGTGGAGAGGAAACCCGAGACACTACACGTGTAGTGTCTCCCACCCGCCCTCCTCCTCTAACCTAATAATAAGACCCATTGGTGTAAGGTAAGTGCCATATTATATTATTATATTATTAACATTGTGCAGGTCAAGGATCGGAGGTGGAGGAGCAGTCTCTGTCAGCGAGAGAACCTGAGAACATCTCAGACACTCAGAAGGTAAGAAGGTAAGTAAGTGATTTTTACTTTTATACCTTTTTTTCAAATTGTGTGTGTCGGGGGGAAACTGAAGTGACATCACAGAAAAGCTGTGACCTGAGTGGCTGGTTGGGATTCTAACCTAAATTTAAAAAAAAATAAAAAATTTGAGTATTTGGGAACTAATTAAACATACTAACTTAATTATAATTTAGAGGATATCTAAGCCAGAGATCGGAGAATATTATAGTTAGCTATCGCATTTCTATTAGAAATCTAGTGCTAGGAAACAGACAGTTGACAGTAACTTTGCAATTTAAAAAAAAAGTATTTTAAAAAAAAAAGACAAATTTTAATTTTAATTAATTGACGCAATGTCAGTTAGAGGGGTGCTGTGCTCTGACTGTGAGATGTGGCAGGTCCGGGAGGCTTCCAGCGTCCCGGATGGCTTCATCTGCAGAAAGTGCACCCAACTGCAGCTCCTCACAGACCGCATGGTTCGGTTGGAGCAGCAATTGGATGCACTTAGGAGCATGCAGGTGGCGGAAAGCGTCATAGATCGCAGTTATGTAAATGTGGTCACACCCAAGGTGCAGGCAGAGAAATGGGTGACCACCAGAAAGGGCAGGCAGTCAGTGCAGGAATCCCCTGTGGTTGTCCCCCTCTCGAACAGATATACCCCTTTGGATACTGTCGGGGGGGATAGCCTATCAGGGGAAAACAGCAGCAGCCAGAGCAGTGGCACCACGGCTGGCTCTGATGTTCAGAAGGGAGGGTCAAAGCGCAGAAGAGTAATAGTAATAGGGGACTCTATAGTCAGGGGCACAGATAGGCGCTTCTGTGGACGTGAAAGAGACTCCAGGATGGTATGTTGCCTCCCTGGTGCCAGGGTCCAGGATGTCTCCGAACGGGTGGAGGGAATCCTGAAGGGGGAGGGCAAACAGGCAGAGGTCGTTGTACATATTGGTACTAACGACATAGGCAGGAAGGGGCATGAGGTCCTGCAGCAGGAGTTCAGGGAGCTAGGCAGAAAGTTAAAAGACAGGACCTCTAGGGTTGTAATCTCGGGATTACTCCCTGTGCCACGTGCCAGTGAGGCTAGAAATAGGAAGAAAGAGCAGCTAAACACGTGGCTAAACAGCTGGTGTAGGAGGGAGGGTTTCCATTATCTGGACCACTGGGAGCTCTTCCGGGGCAGGTGTGACCTGTATAAGAAGGACGGGTTGCATCTAAACCGGAGAGGCATAAATATCCTGGCCGCGAGGTTTGCTAGTGTCACACGGGAGGGTTTAAACTAGTATGGCAGGAGGGTGGGCATGGGAGCAATAGATCAGAAGGTGAGAGCATTGAGGGAGAACTAGGGAATAGGGAAAGTGTGGCTCTGAGGCAGAGCAGACAGGGAGAAGTTGCTGAACACAGCGGGTCTGGTGGCCTGAAGTACATATGTTTTAATGCAAGAAGTATTACGCGTAAGGCAGATGAACTTAGAGCTTGGATTAGTACTTGGAACTATGATGTTGTTGCCATTACAGAGACCTGGTTGAGGGAAGGGCAGGATTGGCAGCTAAACGTTCCAGGATTTAGATGTTTCAGGCGGGATAGAGGGGGATGTAAAAGGGGAGGCGGAGTTGCGCTACTTGTTCGGGAGAATATCACAGCTATACTGCGAGAGGACACCTCAGAGGGCAGTGAGGCTATATGGGTAGAGATCAGGAATAAGAAGGGTGCAGTCACAATGTTGGGGGTATACTACAGGCCTCCCAACAGCCAGCGGGAGATAGAGGAGCAGATAGGTAGACAGATTTTGGAAAAGAGTAAAAACAACAGGGTTGTGGTGATGGGAGACTTTAACTTCCCCAATATTGACTGGGACTCACTTAGTGCCAGGGGCTTAGACGGGGCGGAGTTTGTAAGGAGCATCCAGGAGGGCTTCTTAAAACAATATGTAAACAGTCCAACTAGGGAAGGGGCGGTACTGGACCTGGTATTGGGGAATGAGCCCGGCCAGTTGGTAGATGTTTCAGTAGGGGAGCATTTCGGTAACAGTGACCACAATTCAGTAAGTTTTAAAGTACTGGTGGACAAGGATAAGAGTGGTCCGAGGATGAATGTGCTAAATTGGGGGAAGGCTAATTATAACAATATTGGGCGGGAACTGAAGAACATAGATTGGGGGCGGATGTTTGAGGGCAAATCAACATCTGACATGTGGGAGGCTTTCAAGTGTCAGTTGAAAGGAATACAGGACAGGCATGTTCCTGTGAGGAAGAAAGATAAATACAGCAATTTTCGGGAACCTTGGATGACGAGTGATATTGTGGGCCTCGTCAAAAAGAAAAAGGAGGCATTTGTCAGGGCTAAAAGGCTGGGAACAGACGAAGCCTGTGTGGCATATAAGGAAAGTAGGAAGGAACTTAAGCAAGGAGTCAGGAGGGCTAGAAGGGGTCATGAAAAGTCATTGGCAAATAGGGTTAAGGAAAATCCCAAGGCTTTTTACACGTACATAAAAAGCAAGAGGGTAGCCAGGGAAAGGGTTGGCCCACTGAAGGATAGGCAAGGGAATCTATGTGTGGAGCCAGAGGAAATGGGTGAGGTACTAAATGAATACTTTGCATCAGTATTCACCAAAGAGAAGGAATTGGTAGATGTTGAGTCTGGAGAAGGGGGTGTAGATAGCCTGGGTCACATTGTGATCTAAAAAGACGAGGTGTTGGGTGTCTTAAAAAATATTAAGGTAGATAAGTCCCCAGGGCCGGATGGGATCTACCCCAGAATACTGAAGGAGGCTGGAGAGGAAATTGCTGAGGCCTTGACAGAAATCTTTGGATCCTCGCTGTCTTCAGGGGATGTCCCGGAGGACTGGAGAATAGCCAATGTTGTTCCTCTGTTTAAGAAGGGTAGCAAGGATAATCCCGGGAACTACAGGCCGGTGAGCCTTACTTCAGTGGTAGGGAAATTACTGGAGAGAATTCTTCGAGACAGGATCTACTCCCATTTGGAAGCAAATGGACGTATTAGTGAGAGGCAGCACGGTTTTGTGAAGGGGAGGTCGTGTCTCACTAACTTGATAGAGTTTTTCGAGGAGGTCACTAAGATGATTGATGCAGGTAGGGCAGTAGATGTTGTCTATATGGACTTCAGTAAGGCCTTTGACAAGGTCCCTCATGGTAGACTAGTACAAAAGGTGAAGTCACACGGGATCAGGGGTGAACTGGCAAGGTGGATACTGAACTGGCTAGGCCATAGAAGGCAGAGGGTAGCAATGGAGGGATGCTTTTCTAATTGGAGGGCTGTGACCAGTGGTGTTCCACAGGGATCAGTGCTGGGACCTTTGCTCTTTGTAGTATATATAAATGATTTGGAGGAAAATGTAACTGGTCTGATTAGTAAGTTTGCAGACGACACAAAGGTTGGTGGAATTGCGGATAGCGATGAGGACTGTCTGAGGATACAGCAGGATTTAGATTGTCTGGAGACTTGGGCGGAGAGATGGCAGATGGAGTTTAATCCGGACAAATGTGAGGTAATGCATTTTGGAAGGGCTAATGCAGGTAGGGAATATACAGTGAATGGTAGAACCCTCAAGAGTATTGAAAGTCAAAGAGATCTAGGAGTACAGGTCCACAGGTCATTGAAAGGGGCAACACAGGTGGAGAAGGTAGTCAAGAAGGCATACGGCATGCTTGCCTTCATTGGCCGGGGCATTGAGTATAAGAATTGGCAAGTCATGTTGCAGCTGTATAGAACCTTAGTTAGGCCACACTTGGAGTATAGTGTTCAATTCTGGTCGCCACACTACCAGAAGGATGTGGAGGCTTTAGAGAGGGTGCAGAAGAGATTTACCAGAATGTTGCCTGGTACGGAGGGCATAAGCTATGAGGAGCGATTGAATAAACTCGGTTTGTTCTCACTGGAACGAAGGAGGTTGAGGGGCGACCTGATAGAGGTATACAAAATTATGAGGGGCATAGACAGAGTGGATAGTCAGAGGCTTTTCCCCAGGGTAGAGGGGTCAATTACTAGGGGGCATAGGTTTAAGGTGAGAGGGGCAAAGTTTAGAGTAGATGTACGAGGCAAGTTTTTTACGCAGAGGGTAGTGGGTGCCTGGAACTCACTACCGGAGGAGGTAGTGGAAGCAGGGACGATAGGGACATTTAAGGGGCATCTTGACAAATATATGAATAGGATGGGAATAGAAGGATACGGACCCAGGAAGTGTAGAAGATTGTAGTTTAGTCGGGCAGTATGGTCGGCACGGGCTTGGAGGGCCGAAGGGCCTGTTCCTGTGCTGTACATTTCTTTGTTCTTTGTTCTTTGTTCTTTGGTTACTGGCCCAACAATTGAGGAAGAGGGGAGCGGCGAGGGAGATAGGTGGGGTGAGGGATGAGGAGGGAGAGATGGAACAGGGAGCGGAGAGAGTGAATGGGGTGTTTAAGACATTCTATGAGAGGTTGTATAAGGCTCAGCCCCCGGAAGGGAAGGAGGGAATGATGCATTTCCTGGATCAGCTGGAATTCCCGAAGGTGGAGGAACAGGAGAGGGTGGGACTGGGAGCACAGATGGATGTGGAGGAGGTGGTAAAGGGGATTGGGAGCATGCAGGCGGGGAAGGCCCCGGGACCGGATGGGTTCCCGGTGGAATTTTATAGGAAATATATAGACCTACTGGCCCCGCTTTTGACGAGAACCTTTAATGAGGCCAGGCAAAGGGGAAGTTGCCCCCGACTATGTCGGAGGCGACAATATCGTTACTTTTGAAGAAGGATAAAGACCCGCTGCAGTGTGGGTCCTACAGGCCCATTTCCCTTTTGAATGTAGATGCTAAGCTCCTGGCCAAGGTAATGGCGATGAGGATAGAGGAATGTGTCCCGGGGGTGGTCCATGAGGATCAAACTGGGTTCGTTAAGGGGAGACAGCTGAACATGAACATACGGAGGCTGCTAGGGGTGATGATGATGTCCCCACCAGAGGGGGAGGCAGAGATAGTGGTGGCGATGGATGCCGAGAAAGCATTTGACAGGGTGGAGTGGGGCTACCTGTGGGAAGTGTTGAGGAGATTTGGTTTTGGTGAAGGGTTCATTGGATGGGTACAGCTGCTATATAGGGCCCCGGTGGCAAGTGTGATCACGAACAGGCAGAGGTCTGACTACTTCCGTCTTTATAGAGGGACGAGGCAGGGGTGTCCCCTGTCTCCGTTACTGTTTGCATTGGTAATTGAGCCCCTGGCCATAGCACTGAGGGGCTCCAGGAAGTGGAGGGGAGTACTCAGGAGAGGAGAAGAACACCGGGTATCATTGTATGCAGATGATTTACTGTTGTATGTTGCGGACCCGGTGGAGGGGATGCCTGAGATAATGCAGACGCTCGGGGAGTTTGGGGAATTCTCGGGATACAAATTGAACATGAGGAAGAGTGAGTTGTTTGTGGTACATCCAGGGGAGCAGAGCAGGGGAATAGAGGATTTACCGCTGAGGAGGGTAACAAGGGATTTCCGGTACTTGGGGCTCCAGATAGCCAGGAGTTGGGGAACCTTACATAGGCTTAATTTAACACGATTGGTGGAACAGATGGAGGAGGATTTTAAGAGATGGGACATGGTGCCCCTGTCACTGGTGGGGAGGGTGCAGGCGGTCAAAATGGTAGTCATCCCGAGATTCCTTTTTGTGTTTCAGTGCCTCCCGGTGATGGTCACGAAGGCTTTTTTCAAGAAGATCGAGAAAAGCGTCATGAGTTTTGTGTGGGCTGGGAAGACCCCATGAGTGAGGAGGGGGTTCTTGCAGCATAGCAGGGAGAGGGGGGGACTGGCACTACCGAGCTTAAGTGAGTACTATTGGGCCGCCAATATCTCAATGGTGTGTAAGTGGATGGGAGAAGGGGAGGGAGCGGCGTGGAAGAGATTGGAGATGGCGTCCTGCAAAGGAACCAGCCTACAAGCACTGGTGACGGCACCGCTGCCGTTCTCCCCGAAGAAATACACCACAAGTCCAGTGGTGGTGGCAACACTGAAAATTTGGGGGCAGTGGAGACGGCATGGGGGAATGATGGGAGCCTCGGTGCGGTCCCCGATAAGAAATAATCATAGGTTTGTCCCGGGGAGAATAGATGGGGGATTTGGAGCATGGCAGAGAGCTGGGATTGTGCAACTGAGGGATCTGTTCTTGGACGGGACGTTTGCGAGTCTGGGAGCGCTGACGGAAAAATATGGGTTGCCCCAAGGGAATGAATTTCGATACATGCAACTGAGGGCTTTTGCGAGGCAACAGGTGAGGGAATTCCCGCAGCTCCCGACGCAGGAGATTTAGGACAGAGTGATCTCAGGGACATGGGTGGGGGATGGTAGGGTGTCAGATATATACAGGGAAATGAGAGATGAGGGGGAGAACATGGTGGTTGAGCTGAAGGGAAAATGTGAGGAAGAGCTGGGGGAAGAGATTGAAGAGGGGCTGTGGGCAGATGCCCTACGTAGGGTAAACTCTTTGTCCTCGTGCGCCAGGCTTAGCCTGATACAATTTAAGGTTTTGCACAGGGCACATATGACCGGAGCAAGGCCCCAGGTGGGTCCTCAGGGGTGTTTTTGTAAAGATATTGGTACTTGGTTATGTATATTGAATTGCTGATTTTATTATTTGGGAGAGCTATTATTTTTGTTATGGCAGTTGCCATTTAGTTTATATATTATTTATTTATTTGTTAAAATACGGTCACGGTTATTTATATTGTTTTGCTGCTGTAAAAAGGGGAAAAACCTTTGTACTGTTTTGTTTGGCTGAAAAAGTTGAATAAAATATATTATTTTAAAAAAGATAACAATGGTGAATTTATACCATCCTGGCCGGGTTGAGGAGGTTCTACAAACAAGGACCTGCTGTTGGTTCCATCCTAGTAGGAGAGAATCTGAAATTCATCCTGAGGAGGACAGAGTTTCGAATCCGTTGTGACTCAATTTGATGACTTATATGCTGTGTGGACTGTCGAGCCAATTCATGATACCTTTCTTAGAGGCACTTGTCATTTAATAGTCTATAATCAATCACAAGTTGCCTGTTAATTCATATTTAGTTTGCATTGATTCCAGATCTTCGAGTATAGGAGGTTATCTAAGATACAGGGCGCGGTTTAGTGAAAACATTTTGAAGAGTCATTTTGGGCGTGTCTGGCAGAGTGATTCTCGACAGCTGCATTGACGAGATTGCGGCCCTTATTCAAAGCCACTGAGTGCCAAAAATGAGCCCCCAGGAGATTCTCACCATTATCGGCTCCCTCACTGTCTGATTTGCCTGACTTGCACCCCAGCTTCTCGCCACTAACAAGGGGGAGCTGCTTTTAAACACTCGCTCACCACTCACTCCCAGTCAACACACAAACGTGACAAGGCAAGGGACTACACAATGAATGGCTGGACCCTCGGAAGTACAGAGGGTCAAAGGGATCTTGATGTGCAGTTTCACAGATCTCAGAAGACAGCAGGGCAGGTGGATAAGGTGGTTGAGAAGGCCTATGGGATACTTGCCTTTATTAACCGAGGCATTGAATATGAGAGCAGGGAGGCTATGATGGAGCTGTATAAAAGGCCGGTTAGACCCCACCTGGAGCACTTTGTGCAGTTCTGGTCACCACACTATAGAAAGGAAGTGATTACACTGGAGAGGGAGCAGAGCAGATTCACCAGGATGGTGCCTGGGCTGGAGTGTTTCAGCTATCAAGGGAGACTGATTTGGCTGGAGTTATTTTCCGTGGAGAAGGCTGATGGGGCCTGATTGAAGTGTATAAAATTATGAAGGACATAGAAGGGGTGAACAGGAAGGTACTTTTCCCCTTGGTTGAGGGGATCAATAACCAGCGGGCACAGGTTGATGGTAATGGGCAGGAGGGTTAGAGGAGTTTTGAGGAATAACCTTTTCATCCAGAATATGTTGGAATCGGGCACTCACTGCCTGAAAAGGTGGTAGAGGCGGGAACCCTCACAACATTTAAGAAGTACTTAGATGAGCACTTGAAATGCCACAGCTTACAAGGCTACGGACCAAGTTCCGGAAAATGGGATTAGAATAGTTAGGTGCTGAGGGTCAACGTGCATTGGATGGGCCAAGGGCTTCTATCTGTGCTGTAAAACTCTATCACACTAAGACTTTTGTGCCAGACAGAAATAAACAATTGTTGCAGTTCCCCATGCGCTTCTTGAATGTTCGCCATTGCCTGTCCCATGAAGTAACGTTCCCCAATCGATCATAACCAATCCATGCCTCATATCATCGTAGTTTCCTTTGTTAAGATTCAGAACCCAAGTCTCAGAATCAACTACATCACTCTCCATCTTGATGAAAAATTGTATCAAATAACAGTCGCTCATCCCCAACAAGCCTCACAACTAGCCAATGATTCCGTTCTCATTACACAGTACCCAGTCTAGGTTGGCCTGTTCTCTATTTGGTTCCTCAATGGTCCAGAAAACCATCCAGGAATTCCTTCTCTAAGGTATTGTGACTAATTTCATTTACCCAATCTATATCAGATTAAAATCACCCATAATTACAAATGTTCCTTTATTACATGTGTCTCTAATTTACAGTTTAATGCCATTCCCAACAATACCACTCCAGTTTGGGGATCTATATACAATACCCATAACATTTTTTGCCCCTTGTATTTCTAAACTCAATCCATACAGATCCCACATTGTCGGAGCTAATATCCTTCCTCACTATTGCGTTAATTTCCTCTTCAACCAACACTGCCACTCCACCGCTTTTTACCTTTTTGCCTGTCCTTCCTAAACACGGAATAGCCCAGGAAGTTTAATTTCCATCCCTGGTCACCCTGCAGCCATGTCTCCATAATCCCGATTTATCACACCAGTTTACATCTATTTGCACGATTAGATCACCCGTTTTATTGCAAATGCTCGGTGCATTAAAGGCACAGTCTTTAAACTCGTCTTTTGAACATAACTCGTCCTGCTCCCAACATTTTTCACTGTGATCCTGATTGAATCCAGCCCTTGGTTTTTCTGCTTTTCTCTTTTCTTATTCCCCTTTCTGTCTTTTGTTTTTGTCCTTGTTTCATCCTCCTCTGACTCCTTACATAGATTCCCATTCTCTTGCTATTTTAGTTTAAACCATCCCCAGCCGCTCTAGCCAATACCAGCCTTCTCAACTTTCTTCCTAACTGTCTATATTCTGCTTTTAGGACCTCATCCCTTTTTTTACCTATGTCGTTGGTACCGATGTGTACCACAACCTCTGGCTGTTCACCCTCCCCCTCCAGAATGTCTTGTACCCGCTCCAAGACATCCTTGACCCGAGCACCAAGGAGGGAACATACCATCCTGGAGTCCCATTGGCGGCCACAGAAATGCCTATCTATTCCGCTTACAGTTGAATACCCTATAACCATTGCATTCCCACACTTTTTACTCCTTCCCTCTACAGCAGAACCAACCATGGTGCAACAAATTTGGCTGTTGCTGCTTTCCCCGAGAGGCCATTCCCTTGAACAGTATCCAAAGCGGTAAATCTGTTTTGCAGGGAAACGGCCACAGGAGATTCCTGCACTGCTTGCCCAGCTCTCTTGGTCTGCCTGGTGGTCACCCATTCCCTGCCTGCCTGTGGAGTCTGAGCCTGCGGTGTGACCACCTCTCTATACGTGCTATCCATGACACTCTCCACCTTGCAAATGCTCCACAGCATCCCCAGCCACCGCTCCAACTGTGAGACCCACGCTTCCAAGAGTTGTAGCTGGAGAAACGTTCATTTTTTAAATATAAATTTAGAGTACCCAATTCATTTTTTCCAATTAAGGGGCAATTTCGCCTGGCCAATCCACCTAGCCTGCACATCTTTGGGTTGTGGGGGCAAAACCCACGCAAACACGGGGAGAATGTGCAAACTCCACATGGACGGTGACCCAGAGCCGGGATCGAACCTGGGACCTCACCGCCGTGAGACAGCAGTGCTAACCACTGCACCACTGTGCTGCCCTGCTGAGGACACTTTCTGCACACATGCTGGTTTTGGGGAATGGAAATGTTCCTGGCTTCCCACATGGAGCAGGAGGAGCAAACCAAGGCTTTGAGCTCTCTTGCCATGACTCACGCCTTAAGATTAAAGCTTTGGAAGCTGCTTTAAACATAGCAGCTTGGAAAAAATAGGAGCAGGAGGAGGTCATTTGGCCCTTCAAGCCTGCTCCGCCATTCATGATGATCATGGCTGATCATCCAACTCAATAGCCTAATCCCGCTTCCCCCCATATCCTTTAACCCCCCCCCTTTGCCCTAAGTGCTATATCCAATTATCTATGTCTCTTCTTTCCTTGTCCTCGATACCACCAATTATAACTCTTATAGTTTATAAACCACAAAACGTATTATCACTATTAAGATAAATGTTGTGAAGACTTACCGACCTTACCCACTACTTACCAATCAGCTCTCTCCCTTGTCGCCACAACTGCAGCAGGGCAAGACCCCTCTCTGAAGATTTAAAAGTTACAAAGCAAGGAAAACAAACAAAAAACACCTATTCTCGCTCTGCACCGAATTCCTACTCTGTTTCAAATTCCTGAGTTTCAAACTCGCTCTGGCTGTGGCTCACTCTGGGTGTGGCCTCTCCCACTGTTCATGTGCAAAGCTCACTGTGAGTGCGCTTTGAAGCTCCTTTGTTAAATAGAGCCGAGCTTATGCTCCTGTTTCGCATGTTTGCAGAAATACGATGCCAGAGCCAGGAAACCAAAGTTATAAAAGTCCCCACCACACACACACCCACTACCCGCCCCCCCCCCCCCCGCCTTGCCCCCCTCTTCCCAGAACCTGCAGTTTTAGTTTCTCTTTTAGTCACAGACTGTCTCAAAACAAAGTACAGGTTTTGAAATCTGTATTATTGGAGATAACAAGTCACATGTGGTTCCTCCAGCCCCCACCCCTCCAGTCTCACAATTGGCACATTTCATGACAGTGGCAGTGGAGACAATCCAGAGATTAGTACCTCGATGATTCTATTTTTAAATTTCTCCCTCGCTCCTAAAATCTGATTCCAGGACCTACTCTTTCCATGTCATTGATGCCAAGTGCACCACAGCCTCTCTATCCCCTCCCGAAATTCTGCACCCTCTCCATAATATCATTTACCCTAACAGCAGGGAGGGAATATACTCCACAGGGCTCACAATGAAATAGCTACAGAAATGTCTGTCTGTCCGCTTAAATCTGCTGCAATTGTTTCTAGTCTTTGCTGGTTCCCCCTGTTGTGTCTCTAGTCCACTGATTCAATGATTGGATTGCACTCCTTCAAGGTGGACCCAATCTGGGCAGCACGGTAACATTGTGGATAGCACAATTGCTTCACAGCTCCAGGGTCCCAGGTTCGATTCTGGCTTGGGTCACTGTCTGTGCGGAGTCTGCACATCCTCCCCATGTGTGCGTGGGTTTCCTCCGGGTGCTCCGGTTTCCTCCCACAGTCCAAAGATGTGCAGGTTAGGTGGATTGGCCATGATAAATTTCCCTTAGTGCCCAAAATTGCCCTTAGTGTTGGGTAGGGTTACTGGGTTATGGGGATAGGGTGGAGGTGTTGACCTTGGTTAGGGTGCTCTTTCGAAGAGCCGGTGCAGACTCGATGGGCCGAATGGCCTACTTCTGCACTGTAAATTCTATGAATCTCAGCAGTCGCCAGTGCTGAGTACCTGTCTGAGAGTGGTACATATCCCGAAGTGCTCTGCACTTCCTCCCTCTTTCAACTCTTCCTGATGGCCACCCACCTACTTTCTTCAACCCTCTCTGCCTGTGTGGTGATCATTTCCTGGAAGGTAAACATCCTCCTGATGTTCTGCAAATACTCCAGCTGTCCCTCAAACACAGAAATTCAGAGCATGAACTCAAACAGCTGGAAACTCTTTCTGAAAACCTGGTCCTGTGGCAAAATGGAGCAGAGCACAACTAAAAAAGCAATAAGGGAGGAGAAGATGAAGAATGAGTGCAAGCTAGCTAGTAATACAAAAAAAGATAGGAAGAGGTTTTTTCAATATATAAAAGGTAAGAGAGAGGCAAAAATAAACATTGGACCACTGGAAAATGTGGCTCGAGAAGTAATAATAGGAAACAAAGAAATGGCAGACAAACTGAACAGTTACTTTGCATCAGTCTCCACGGTGGAAGACACCAGTGGGATGCCAGAGCTCCAGGAGAACCAGGGGGCAGAGGTGAGTGCAGTGACCATAACTAAGGAGAAGGTTCTGGGGAAACTGAAAGGTCTGAAGGTGGATAAATTACCTGGACCGGATGGACTACACCCCAGGGTCCTAAATGAGATAGCTGAGGAAATTGTGGGGCATTGGTGATGATCTTTCAGGAATCACTGGAGGCAAGAAGGGCCCCAGAGGACTGGAAAGTGGCTAATGTAACATCACTGTATAAGAAGGGAGGGAGACAGGAGATGGGAAATTATAGGCTGGTTAACCTGATTTCGGTCATTGGTAAGATTTTAGAGTCTGTTATTAAAGATGAGATTGCGAAGTTCTTTGAAGTGCATGATAAAATAGGACTGAGACAGCATGGCTTCATCAAGGGGAGGTCGTGTCTGACAAATCTGTTAGAGTTCTTTGAGGAGGTAACAAGGAAGTTAGACAAAGGAGAACCAGTGGATGTGATTTATTTCGATTTCCAGAAGGCCTTTGACAAGGTGCCGCATAGAACATAGAACATAGAACATAGAACAATTCTGGCGCCTGATCGGGTACCCAGAGGGAGAATTCAGAATGTCCAATTTACCTAACAGCACATCTTTCGGGACTTGTGGGAGGAAACCGGAGCACCCGGAGGAAACCCACGCAGACACGTGGAGAACGTGCAGACTCCGCACAGACAGTGACCCAGCGGGGAATCAAACCTGGGACCCTGGCGCTGTGAAGCCACAGTGCTATCCACTTGTGCTACCATGCTGCCCTGAAAGTTACAGGATACTGTGAGGCCTGGATAGAGTGGGCGTGGAGAGGATGTTTCCACTTGTAGGAAAAACTAGAAGCAGAGGACAGAATCTCAGACTAAAGGGACGATCCTTTAAAACAGAAATGAGGAGGAATTTCTTCAACCAGAGGGTGGTGAATCTGTGGAACTCTTTGCCGCAGAAGGCTGTGGAGGCCAAATCACTGTGACTTTAAGACAGAGATAGATAGGTTCTTGATTTATAAGGGAATCAGGGATTATGGGGAGAAGGCAGGAGAATGGGGATGTGAAAAATATCAGCCATGATTGAATGACGGAGCAGACTCGATGGGCCGAGTGGCCTAATTCTTCTCCTATGTCTTATGATTTAAGTGTCAAAAGTGGGATAAGGTCCTACAGGTTGAATTTAGGGAGTTAGGAGATTAACTAAAAAGTAGGACCTGAAAGGTAGTAATCTCGGGATTGCTACCAGTGCCACATGCTAGTCAGAGTAGGAATGACAGGATAGACAGGATGATTGCGTGAGAGATGGTGCAGGAGGGAGTGATTCAGATTTTTGAGACATTGGAACCGATTCTGGGAGAGGTGGGATCATTATAAATCAGACCGTCTACACCTGGGCAGGACTGGAACCAATGTCCTAGGGGTGTTTGTTAGCGCTGTTGGGGAGGGTTTAAACTAATGTGGCAGGGGGATGGGAACCAATGCAAGGAGTCGGAGGGTAGTAAAGAGAGAATAGAAACAAAAGTCAGTAAGGAGAAATGTAGAAGGTAGAAAAACGGATTGAACTGTGTTTATTTCAATTCAAGAGGCCTAATGGGCAAGGCAGATGAACTCAGGGCATGGATAGGAACATGGGACTGGGATATTATAGCTATTACTGAAATTTGGCTAAAGGAGGGGCAGAACTGGCAGCTCAATGTTCCGGGGCACAGATGCTATCGGAAAGATAGAACAGGAAGTAAGAGAGGGGGAGGAGTTGCATTTTTGATTGGGGACAGTATCAAGGTAGCACTGAGGGGATATATCTGAGGGTTTGCCCAATGAGTCTATATGTGTAGAACTGAAATAAAAAGAATGAGATCACTTTGATAGGACTGTGCTATAGCCCCCCAAATAGTCAGCAGGATATTGAGGAGCAAATATGTGAAGAGATTACAGATAGGAGCTGGAAAAATAGGGTGGTAATAGTAGGAGATTTTAACTTTCCCAACATTAACTGGGACAGCCATAGCACTTGGGGTTTGGATGGAGAGAAATTTGTTGAGTGTATTCAGGAGGAATTCCTCATTCAATATGTGGATGGCCCAACTAGAGAGGGGGCAAAACATGACCTCCTCTTGGGGAATAAGGAAGGGCAGGAGTGTTAGTGAGGGATCACTTTGGGACCAGTGACCATAATTCCATTAGTTTTAAGATATCTATGGAGAATGATAGTTCAGGCCCAAAAGTTAAAATTCTAAATTGGGGCAAGGCCAATTTCAAAGGTATTAGGCGGGAACTTTCAAAAGTTGATTGGGGAGCCTGTTTACAGGCAAGGGGACAGCTGGTAAATGGAAGTCTTTCAAAAAGGTGTTAACTCGGGTTCAGGGTCAGCACATTCTTCTTAGAGTAAAGGGTAAGGCTGGTAGAAGGAGGGAACCCTGGATGACTCGGGATATTGAGGCCATGGGCAAAAGGAAGAAGGAGGCACAGGACAAGCATCGGCAGCTGGGATCAAGTGGATCCCTTGAAGAGTATAGGGCTTGTCGGAGTAGAGTTAGAGAGAAATCAGGAGGGCAAAAAGGGGACATGAGATTGTCTTGGCAGATAAGGCAAAGGAAAATCCAAAGAGCTGTTACAGATACATAAAGGGTAAAAAGGTGACTAGGGAGAGGGTGGGGCCTCTTAAGGATAAACAAGGTCATCTATGTGCAGATCCACAAGGGATGGGAGAGGCCCTAAATGAATATTTCTCGTCAGTATTTACTGTTGAGAAAGGCACAAATGTTAGGGAAATTGGGGAAATAATAAGTGATGTCTTGAAGAGTGTACATATTACAGGGAAGGAGGTGCTGGAGGTATTAAAGCGCATCAAGATAGATAAATCTCCAGGACCTGATGAAATCTATCCCGGGACATTGTGGGAGGCTAGGGAGGAATTTGCCAGCCCCCTAGCTGAGATATTTGAATCATCGACAGCCACAGGAGAGGTGCCTGAAGACTGGAGGGTAGCAAATGTTGTGCCCTTGTTTAAGAAAGGCCACAGGGATAAGCCTGGGACCTACAGACCGGTGAGTCTTACTTCTGTAGTGGGTAAATTGTTAGAAGGTGTTCTGAGGGACAGGATCTACGGGCATTTAGGCAGGCATGGGTTAATTAGGGAAAGTCAGCATGGCTTTGTAAGGGGAAAGCCATGTCTCAGGAATTCGATTGAGGTTTTTGAAGGGGTAACCAAGAAGGTAGATGAGAGTAGTGCAGTCGGCATTGTCTACGTGGACTTTAGCAAGGCCTTTGCCAAGGTACCGCATGGTAGGTTGTTGCGAAAGGTTAAATCTCACTGAATCCAGGGTGAGGTAGCCAATTGGGTACAAAATTGGTTTGCCAACTGAAGCCAAAGGGAGCGGTGTTCCTCTGGGATCGGTGCTGGGTCCACTGTTATTTGTCATATATATATATGATTTGGATGAGAATGTAGGAGGCATGGCTAGTAAGTTTGCAGATGACACCAAGATTGGTAGCAACGTGGATAGTGAAGAAGGTTTTTTTAAAGAATATTTTTATTCTCCTTTTTCATATTTTCTCCCAAATTTACACCCAACAATAAACAATAATCAGTAGCGAATGCAATGTCAATCCCCATATCAATAACAACGATCCCATCCTCCCACCAAACCCCCAAACAGCAGCCCGCATGTTAACATAAACAAATGACAAAAAGGAATCAGGAATCACCCATAGTCACCATTAACACACACTGCCCCCTCCCCCCGCCCCATGTTCGATGCAATCCAATTCTTGAAAGTGCATAATGGATAATGCCCATGAATTGTCGAACCCCTCCAGCCTTCCCCTCAGTTCAAACTTAACCTTCTCAAGAGTCAAGAATTCCAACAGATCCCCCCGCCACGCCAGGGCACAGGGTGGGGAGGTTGCTCTCCATCCCATCAGGATCCGCCTTCGGGCGATCAACGAGGCGAAGGCTACAACATCTGCCTCCGCACCCGTTTCCAACCCCGGCTGATCTGACACCCTGAATATGGCCTCCCGGGGACCCGGGTCCAGTTTCACCTGCACCACTTTAGAGATTACCATAAAAACCTCCTTCCAGTAATCCTCCAGTTTTGGACAGGACCAAAACATATTAACGTGGTTTGCGCACCCCCCCCCCCCCCCCCCCCACCCCCACTGACCCCCCACACCCACGCAATGTTCACACACATCTTCTACCCCCTGAAAGAGCTGGCTCATCCTTGCCTTTGTAAGGTGTGCTCTATACACCACCTTCAGCAGTATCAGCCCCTACCTCGCACACGAGTTGGAGGTGTTCACCCTCAGGAGCACCTCACACCAGAACCCCTCCTCCATACCCTCTCCCAACTCTTCCTCCCACTTTGCCTTGATCCCTTCCAGCGGCACCTTTTCCTCTTTCAAAATAGTCCTGTAAAGTGCCGATACTACCCCCTTCTCCAGTCCCCCTGTCGTCAGCACGTCCTCCAGCAATGTGGAAGCCACCTCTACTGGGAAGCTCTGTACCTCCTTTCTGGAAAAGTCTCGAACTAGCACGTATCTAAATATTTCCCCCTGCTCCAGCCCATACTTCGCTCCCAGCATCTTCAATCCTGTAAACCGACCCCCAAGGAACAAATCTTTTAGTGTCCTAATTCTTTTCTCTTCCCATCTCCGAAAATTTCCATCCCACTTCCCTGGCTCAAATCTCTGGTTCCCCCAAATCGGTATTTCCCTTGACCCTGCCCCCAACCTGAAGTGCTGGAGTAAAGAAGGTTATATAAGATTGCAACAGCATCTTGACCAATTGGGCCAGTAGGCCGATGAATGGCAGATGGAGTTTAATTTGGATAAATGTGAGGTGATGCATTTTGGTCAATCGAGTCAGGGCAGGACCTACTCAGTTAATGGTAGGGAGTTGGGGAGAGTTACAGAACACAGAGATCTAGGGGTACAGGTTCATAGCTCCTTGAAGGTGGAGTTGCAGGTGGACAAGGTGGTGAAGAAGGCATTCAGCATGCTAGGTTTTATTGGTCAGAATATTGAATACAGGAGTTGGGACGTCTTGTTGAAGTTGTACAAGACATTGGTAAGACCACACTTGGAATACTGTGTTCAGTTCTGGCCATCCTATTCTAGGAAGGATATTGTTAAACTAGAAAGAGTGCAGAAGAGATTTACAAGGATGCTACCAGGACTTGATGGTCTGAGTTATAAGGATAGGCTGGGTCTTTTTTCCCTGGAGCATAGGAGGCTTAGGGGTGAACTTATAAAGATCTATAAAATATTGAGGAGAATCGATAAGGTAGATAGTCGACATCTTTTCCCAAAGTTGGAGGAGTCTAGAACTAGAGGGCATAGATTTAAGGAGAGTGGTACAAAAGAAACCAGAGGCGAAATTTCTTCACACAGAGGGTGGTGAGCATCTGGAATGGACAGCCAGAGGCAGTGGTAGAGGCGGGTACAATTAGACAGTTACATGGGCAGGGTGGGTATAGAGGGATATGGGCCAAATGTGGGCAAGTGGGACGAGCTTAGTGATAGAAACTGGGCGGCATCGACAAGCTGGGCCGAAGGGCCTGTTTCCATGCTGTAAACATCTAAGACTCTATGACGAGTGGGCACAGGTTCAAGGTGAGAGGGGCAATGTTTAAGGGAGATGTGCGGGAGTAAGCTTTCATGTACAGAGTAGTGGCTGCCTGGAATGCGCTGCCAGAGGGTGTGGTGGAAACGGGCACATTAGCAACATTTAAGAGGCATCTGGATGGGTCCATGAATAGGGGGGAATTAGTGGGATATGGACCGAGTAAGGGCAGAAGGTTTTTTATCGTTAGGGCATCGTGATCGGCACAGGTTTGGGGGCTGAAGGGCCTGTTCCTGTGCTGTACTTTTATTTTTTCTTTGTTCTTTGAAGCAAAGAGTAGGAATTAACGGGTCTTTTTTAAATTGGCAGGCCATGACCAGTGAGCTACCGCAGGGATCGGAGATAAGGCCCCAGCTGTTCACAGTATATATTAATGGTTAGATGAGGGAACAAAATGTAATGGGCTGGATTCTCCGTTTCAGCGGCTAAGTGCCGGCTCGAACGGAGAATTCATGGGCATTTTACGACCACAAAATTGGTGCCGGCCTCTCACCGATTCCGATGACCGGAGAATTGGCGCCATTGGCGTCGGTGCAGCGCCGCTCAATGCGGCCCCTCAGCGATTCTCCCCGCGCGATGGGCCGAGTCCTGCCGCTGCCGTTCTCATATGGTCTTACCCAGCGGGACCTCGGCATTCCTGCTGCGGGGGGCAGCCTGGTGGGGGGGGGAGGGGGGATCCGACTCCAGGAGGAGCCCCCATAGTGGCCTGGCCCGCGATCAGGGCCTACCGATCGGCGGGCGGGCTTATCTCAGTGGGGGCCGATGTTCCTCTGCGCCGGGCCCCTTTAGCTCTCCGCCATGTTGCATCAGGGTCAGCGTGGAGACGGTAACCCGTGTGCATGTGCGAACTTGCGCCAGCCATGACGTATGTGCGTGGACCCGCAGTGCCTGTCCTGACATCCGTATAGGCAGCTGGAGCAGCGTGAGGTTCTCCAGTGCCATGCGGCGCAGGATCGCTGATTCTGGGGGCCTGTTGATACCGTCGTAAAACGCTCCGGCGTTTACGACTGCATCAACACTTAGCCCCAGGATTGGAGAATCCTGCCCAGTGTCATTGAATATCAGTGGGGAACTTGAGCGGGATTCTCTGACCCCACGTCGGGTCGGAGAATTGCCGGGGGGAGGCGCGATTCACGCGATGCCGCCCCGACGCCGGTCTGCCAATTCTCCGATGACCAGAGAATAAGCGCCATTGGCGCTGGCGCAGTCGGCGCAGCTCCAGTCGGGGGCCACTCTACGTGGCCTCCCCCGACGATTCTCCACGCACAATAGCCGAGTGCCCGCCGAGTTAGGCCGAGTCCCGCTGGCACCATTCTCATATGGTCCTACCCGGCGGGACCTCGCCGTTCATGTTGTGGGGGCGGTCTGGTGGGGGGGAGGAGGGATCCGACCCCGGGGGGGGGCATCCACGGTGGCCCGGCCCACGATCGGGGCCTACCGATCGGCTAGCGGGCTTATCCTGGTGGGGGCCGATGTTCCTCTGCGCCGGGCCCCTGTAGCCCTCTGCCATGTTGTGTCGGGGCTGGCGCGGAGAAGGCAACCCGTGCGCATGCGCGAACTCACGCCGGCCGTAGCGCGCATGCGCGGACCCGCAGCGCCCGTTCTGATGCCCGGATCGGCAGCTGGAGCAGCGTGAGGCTCTCCAGTGCCCTGCTGGCCCCCTGTGCGGTGCAGGATCGCTGATCCTCGGGGCCAAATGACGCCAGCATAAAACACTCAGGCGTTTACGACGGCATCAACACTTAGCCCCAGGATCAGAGAATCCCGTCCCTTACCACCAGAGCCAGTGTGAAAATCCCTGAAAAACCTGCCACAAATTAACTTCAAAATGTTTTGGGAGAATCGGACCCATGGTCTCAGGAAGCAGTTTGATATAGCACTGGGGGCGAAGGGGATCAACGGATATGGGGAAAAGTGGGATCAGGCGATTGAGTTGGATGATCAGCTATGATCATAATGAACGGTGGAGCAGGCTCGAAGGGCCGAACGGACTCCTCCTGCTCCTTTTTATGCTGTTTCTAATTGGACATTTTAAATCAAAGCCACAGGCAGCCCACAGGCAGGCCTGATGGGAATTTGAACAGTCAAGTTTGAATACACTGAGCAGAGATAGACAGTCGAGACAAGTCTGGGCCTGCCCTGTAAACAAGAGATCTGGAGATAATCGGTCCTATTCAAATGGATTCATAGAATAATAGAATTTACAGCGGAGATAAAGGTCATTCAGCCCATCAAGTCTGTACTGGCCCTTGGAAAGAGCACCCTACTAAAGCCCACACGTCCACCTTTTTCGGCAGTTGCTATATATGGAGTAAGGTTACATTGAGACAATGCACCTGGAGATGGGTTCCATTGGGTGGGTTCCAGTGTCCTGCAGAGTTGCAATTGTCAACTCCATTGGGTGTTGCGACCCCTGACCCATGACTTTATTGACTGAGGGCCAGAGAACTTTCTGGAAAGGGCGAAGAGGGGAATAAGAATTGACCACCAGGACCCTCCCAGCGAAGCCTCAACATAGAGGCAACAGAGAAGATTCAACGGAGGAGCAGAGAACAGAGAGGAAAGGCGAGCGAGTCCCACCTTCGATGACGGAGGCCCTGAGACAACCAAATCTCAGAGAATTGAACCCGCAGCTCGATGAGTCACAGAAAACGAGCATGCAGGTACAGCAAAGGAAAGCAAATGGAATGTTGGCATTTATAGCAAAAGGAATTGAGTATAAAGGTAAGGAAGTGTAGTTGCAACTATACAAGGCATTGGTAAGACCGCTCCTGGAGTATTGTGCACAGTTTTGGTCCCCTTATTTGAGGAACGATGTAGTGGCATTGGAGGCAGTTCAGAGGAGGTTCACTGGATTGATTCCAGAGATGAGGGGTTTGTCGTATGAGAAGAGATTGAACAGTTTAGGTCGATACTCTCTAGAGTTTAGAAGAATGAGGGGATATCTAATCAAGGTATATAAGGTGCTGAAAGGTATGGATAAAGGTATGGGCAGCACGGTAGCACAGTGGTTACCACTATGCCTTCACAGCGCCAGGGTCCCAGGTTTAATTCCCGGCTTAGGTCACCTTCGGTGCGGAGTCTGCACGTTCTCCTCGTGTCTGCGTGGGTTTCCTCTGGGTGCTCCAGTTTCTTCCCACAAGTCCCGAAAGACGTGCTTGTTAGGTGATTTGGCCATTCCGAATTCTCCCTCTGTGTACCCGAACAGGCGCCGGAATGTGGCGACTTTGGGCTTTTCACCGTCACTTCATTGCAGTGTTAATGTAAGCCTACTTGTGACAATAAAGATTATTAGAAGATTATTATTATAAAGTAGACATGGAACAGATGCTTCATCTTGTGGGGCATTCTAAAATGAGTTGTCATAGTCTTAGAATAAGAGGTAGCAAATGTAAAACAGATTTGAGGAGAAACTACTTCTCCCAAAGGTATCTGTGGAATTCGCTACCCCAGAATGCAGTGGTGCAGGGACAGTGAGTAAATTTAAGGAGTTAGACAGGTTTTTAATTGGTAATGGGCTGAAGGGTTATGGAGAATGGGCAGGACGGTGGTGTTGAGGCCAGGATGGGATCAGCCATGATCACATTGAGGGTGTTAGGCTCGGGAGGTTAAATCTCCGACTCCCGCTCCTCGGTCATGTTTTCTAGGGAGGAGATGCACTGGCTGATTTTGCAATCCAGCTCATGGCCTGTAACATTGTAGGTAGCAGATGAGGAACATATCAGTCATGATAGAATGGTGCAGCAGACTCGATGGGCCGAATAGACTACTTCTGCTCTTATATCTTATGAACTTATTAGCACGGGTAATACAAAGAACAAAGAAAAGTACAGCACAGGAACAGGCCCTTCGGCCCTCCAAGCCCGTGCCGACCATGCTGCCCGTCTAAACTAAAATCTTCTACACTTCCGGGGTCCATATCCCTCTATTCCCATCCTATTCATGTATTTGTCAAGATGCCCCTTAAACGTCACTATTGTCCCTGCTTCACCACCTCCTCCGGCAGCGAGTTTCAGGCACCCACTACCCTCTGTGTAAAAAACTTGCCTCGTACATCTACTCTAAACCTTGCCCCTCTCACCTTAAACCTATGCCCCCTAGTAATTGACCCCTCTACCCCGGGGAAAAGCCTCTGACTATCCACTCTGTCTATGCTCCTCATAATTTTGTAGACCTCGATCAGGTCGCCCCTCAACCTCCTTCGTTCCAGTGAGAACAAACCGAGTTTATTCAACCGCTCCTCATAGCTAATGTCCCCCATACTGGGCAACATCCTGGCAAATCTCTTCTGCACCCTCTCCAAAGCCTCCACATCCTTCTGGTAGTGTGGCGACCAGAATTGATCACTATACTCCAAGTGTGGCCGAACTAAGGTTCTATACAGCTGCAACATGACTTGCCAATTTTTATACTCAATGCCCCGGCCAATGAAGGCAAGCATGCCTTATGCCTTCTTTGACTACCTTCTCCACGCGTCTTGCCCCTTTCAGTGACCTGTGGACCTGTACACCAAGATCTCTCTGACTGTCAATACTCTTGAGGGTTCTACCATTCACTGTATATTCCCTACCTGCATTAGACCTTCCAAAATGCATCACCTCACATTTGTCCGGATTAAACTCCATCTGCCATCTCTCCGCCCAAGTCTCCAAACAATCTAAATCCTGCTGTATCCTCTGACAGTCCTCAGCGCTATCCGCATTCCACCAACCTTTGTGTCGTCCGCAAACTTACTAATCAGACCAGTTACATTTTCCTCCAAATAATTTCTATATTTGGGATAAAGAATCTTGGGGTTATTGTTGTTGGGATAATTTAAGGGGGGTAACTGTTTTTACTGTGTTCGATAATAAACCTCATTGAACAGAATTTGTGCCTGTCCTTTGTTCATCTTGCAAATAAGGGCACCTGAGTAAGCTGTACAGGGCTCACAATGAGATAGCTACAGAAATGTCTGGCTGTCCGCTTAAATCTGCTGTAATTGTTTCTAGTCTTTGCTGGTTCCTCCTGTTGTGTCTCTAGTCCACTGATGCAATGGTTGGATTGCACTCCTTCAAGGTGGACCCAATCTCAGCAGTCGTCAGTGCTGAGTATCTGTCTGAGAGTGGTACATATCCCGAAGAGCCCTGCACTTCCTCCCTCTTTCAACTCTTCCAGATGGCCACCCACCTACTTTCTTCAACCCTCTCTGCCTGTGTGGTGATCACTTCCTGGAATGTAAACATCCTCCCTGATGTTCTGCAAATACTCCAGCTGTCCCTCAAACGCAGAAATTCAGAGCAGAATTCATATCTCAAACAGCTGGAAACTCTTTCTGAAAACATGGCCCCCAAGATGCACGTAGCATCTTGAAATTCCGGCATTGATAGGGGGCGTGATTCTCTGACCCCGAGCCGAGTTTGAGAATCATCAGGGAGGAGGGGAATCATATGGCGCTGGTCCGCGCCGGTCCGCTGATTCTCTGATGACTGGAGAATCGCCGCCATTGGTGCCAGCGCGGTCGGCACGGCGCCGGTTGGGATGCGGCCCCCCCCCGGGAATTCTCCCCAAGTGATGGGCCGAGTGCCCGCCGAGTTAGGCCGCGTCCCGCCGACGCCCTTCTTGTATTTTCCTACCCGGCGAGACCTCGGCATTCATGTTGCGGGACGTGGCCTTGTGGGGGGGAGGGGGATCTGACTCCGGGGGGAGCCTACATGGTGGCCTGGCCCACGATTGGGGCCTACCGATCGGCGAGCAGGCTTATCCCAGTGGGAGCCTATGTTTCTCCGCGCCAGACCACAGTAGCTCTCTGCCATGTGGCGTCGGGGCTGACGCAGACCAGCGTCGCCCGTCCTGATGCCCGTATAGACAACTGGAGCAGCGTGAGGGTCTCCAGTGCCGTGCTGGCCCCCTGTGCGGCGCAGGATCGCTGATCCTAGGGGCCTGTTGTCGCCACCATAAATCACTCCGGCGTTTACGTCAACACTTAGCCCCAGGAATCCAGCCCAGGAGTTACAAACAATAGGGGCTGGATTCTCCACTGGCGGGATTTTCTGTTGTGCCAGCAGCGCACCCACGCCCGGGGATTTCCCGACGGCGTGGGGCTGCCCACAATAGGAAACCCCATTGGCCGGCTGGCGGGACGGAGAATCCCACCCCGGGCCTCAGTTGCCCAACCCCGCTATTTTAAAACCTCTGTTACCTCTTTTTGAATCTAGTTAGTATATGTTTAACTGTTGAAAACTGCCTTTGCGCCTCACATCTCATGTCTCACCTCTTGCTGTTGTGTAGGAAATGTTATGATTTTTAATATCTTTGGGATTTATTGTGTTATTCTGTGATTCAAGTTTGTGACTGTAGTTGTGTGTATGTGTGTGTGTGATTAATTTAGTTAAGCTGGGGGTTGGGTATCTATAGGGTTGACGATAGCACAGAGCTCTTGATGTGAAAGGCAGGCACGTGCAATGAATTTGGGCAAGTTGAATCTTCGATAAGTTGAATAAACTGCGGTTTAAAGTTTGCATTAGGAGATAATTTCGGCGGGAGCAGAGTGCAGGGGCCTGTCCGGAGGTAAGTTTTTGATTTAAAAAAACACTTACCTGGTCCCGATTCTGTTCTTCCTTTCTGTTTTATTATTTTTTTTTTAATATAAGGCGGGAACCGGAAGTTCGACCCGCGGACTTCTGGGAAGGTCCCCCCCCCCCCCTCCACCCCCCCCCCCCCTCCCCCCCCCCCCCCTCCGCCCAACCAATAAATTCTGGTGGAGAGGAAACCCGAGACACTACACGTGTAGTGTCTCCCACCCGCCCTCCTTCTCTAACCTAATAATAGGTTCATGTTGCGGTTCATGGTGTAACCTCACCATGGACTACTCTCCAAAATCAGTTGCATTCTTGGACACACTCGTCTCCATCAAGGATGGTCACCTCAGCACGTCGCTTTACCGCAAACCCACGGATAACCTCATGATACTCCACTTCTCCAGATTCCACCCTAAACACATTAAAGAAGCCATCCCCTATGGACAAGCGCTCCGTATACACAGGATCTGCTCAGACGAGGAGGAGCGTATCAGACATCTACAGACGTTGAAAGATGCCCTCGTACGAACGGGATATGGCACTCGACTCATCGATCGACAGTTCCAACGCGCCATAGCGAAAAACCGCACCAACCGCCTCAGAAGACAAACATGGGACACAACCGACCAGAATACCCTTCGTCGTCCAGTACTTCCCCGGAGCGGAGAAACTACGTCATCTTCTTCACAGCCTTCAACACGTCATTGATGCCGATGAACATCTTGCCAAGGTCATCCCCACACCCCCACTACTTGCCTTCAAACAACCGCGCAACCTCAAATGAACCATTGTTTGCAGCAAACTACCCAGTCTTCAGAACAGTGACCACGACACCACACAACCCTGCCATGGCAATCTCTGCAAGACGTGCCAGATCATTGACATGGATACCACTATTACACGTGAGAACACCACCCACCAGGTACACGGTACGTACTCGTGCGACTCGGCCAACGTTGTCTACCTCATACGCTGCAGGAAAGGATGTCCCGAAGCGTGGTACATTGGCGAGACCATGCAGACGCTGCGACAACGAATGAATGGACATCGCGCAACAATCACCAGGCAGGAATGTTCCCTTCCAGTCGGAGAACACTTCAGCAGTCGAGGGCATTCAGCCTCTGATCTCCGGGTAAGCGTTCTCCAAGGCGGCCTTCAGGACGCGCAACAACGCAGAATCGCCGAGCAGAAACTTATAGCCAAGTTCCGCACACATGAGTGCGGCCTCAACCGGGACCTGTGATTCATGTCACATTACATTCATCCCCCACCATCTGGCCTGCGAAATCCTACCAACTGTCCTGGCTTGATGTAATTCACACCTCTTTAACCTGGGGTTACCCCATCTCTGGATCTGTAAAGATTTAATCACCTGCTAATGGTCGCATTCCAAGCATTGTTTGGCATCTTTGAATTTGTTTATATATGTGTTTCTGGAACATACCTCTTCATTCACCTGAGGAAGGAGCTGCGCTCCGAAAGCTAGTGACATCGAAACAAACCTGTTGGACTTTAACCTGGTGTTGTAAGACTTCGTACTGTGCTCACCCCAGTCCAACGCCGGCATCTCCACATCATCACTAATAATAAGACCCATTGGTGTGAGGTAAGTGCCATATTATATTATTATTTTTTAAAAATTTATTTATTAACCAGAACTTGGTTGGAAGTTAGAGGGATGGCAGGGAAGGTAGTGCAATGTTCCTCCTGCAGGATGTTTGAGGTGAGGGATGCCGTTAGTGTCCCTGCTGATTTTACCTGCAGGAAGTGCAGCCATCTCCAGCTCCTCCAAGACCGAGTTAGAGAACTGGAGCTGGAGTTGGATGAACTTCGGATCATTCGGGAGGCAGAGGGGGTCATAGATAGCAGCTTCAGGAACTGAGTTACACCAAAGATTGGAGATAGATGGGTAACTGTAAGAGGGACTGGGAAGAAGCAGTCAGTGCAGGGATCCCCTGCGGTCGTTCCCCTGAGTAACAAGTAAACCGCTTTGGATACTTGTGGGGGGGGGGACTTACCAGGGGTAAGCCATGGGGTACGGGCCTCTGGCACGGAGTCTGTCCCTGTTGCTCAGAAGGGAAGGGGGGAGAGGAGCAGAGCATTAGTAATTGGGGACTCGATAGTCAGGGGCACAGATAGGAGATTTTGTGGGAGTGAGAGAGACTCACATTTGGTATGTTGCCTCCCAGGTGCAAGGGTACGTGATGTCTCGGATCGTGTTTTCCGGGTCCTTAAGGGGGAGGGGGAGCAGCCCCAAGTCGTGGTCCACATTGGCACTAACGACATAGGTAGGAAAGGGGACAAGGATGTCAGGCAGGTTTTCAGGGAGCTAGGATGGAAGCTCAGAACGAGAACAAACAGAGTTGTTATCTCTGGGTTGTTGCCTGTGCCACGTGATAATGAGATGAGGAATAGGGAGAGAGAGCAATTAAACACGTGGCTACAGGGATGGTGCAGGCGGGAGGGATTCAGATTTCTGGATAACTGGGGCTCTTTCTGGGGAAGGTGGGACCTCTACAGACAGGATGGTCTACATCTGAACCTGACGGGCACAAATATCCTGGGGGGGAGATTTGTTAGTGCTCTTTGGGGGGGGGTTTAAACTAATGCAGCAGGGGCATGGGAACCTGGATTGTAGTTTTAGGGTAAGGGAGAATGAGAGTATAGAGGTCAGGAGCACAGATTTGACGTCGCAGGAGGGGGCCAGTGTTCAGGTAGGTGGTTTGAAGTGTGTCTACTTCAATGCCAGGAGTATACGAAATAAGGTAGGGGAACTGGCAGCATGGGTTGGTACCAGGGACTTCGATGTTGTGGCCATTTCGGAGACATGGATAGAGCAGGGACAGGAATGGTTGTTGCAGGTTCCGGGGTTTAGGTGTTTTAGTAAGCTCAGAGAAGGAGGCAAAAGAGGGGGAGGTGTGGCGCTGCTAGTCAAGAACAGTATTACGGTGGCGGAGAGGATGCTCGATGGGGACTCTTCTTCCAGGTAGTATGGGCTGAGGTTAGAAACAGGAAAGGAGAGGTCACCCTGTTGGGAGTTTTCTATAGGCCTCCTAATAGTTCTAGGGATGTAGAGGAAAGGATGGCGAAGATGATTCTGGATAAGAGCTAAAGTAACAGGGTAGTTATTATGGGAGACTTTAACTTTCCAAATATTGACTGGAAAAGATATAGTTCGAGTACATTAGACGGGTCGTTTTTTGTACAATGTGTGCAGGAGGGTTTCCTGACACAATATGTTGACAGGCCAACAAGAGGCGAGGCCACATTGGATTTGGTTTTGGGTAATGAACCAGGCCAGGTGTTAGATTTGGAGGTAGGTGAGCACTTTGAGGACAGTGACCACAATTTGGTGACGTTTACGTTAGCGATGGAAAGGGATAAGTATACCCCGCAGGGCAAGAGTTATAGCTGGGGGAAGGGCAATTATGATGCCATTAGACATGACTTGGGAGGGGTAGGTTGGAGAAGTAGGCTGCAAGTGTTGGGCACACTGGATATGTGGAGCTTGTTCAAGGAACAGCTACTGCGTGTTCTTGATAAGTACGTACCGGTCAGGCAGGGAGGAAGGCGTCGAGCGAGGGAACCGTGGTTTACCAAAGAAGTGGAATCTCTTGTTAAGAGGAAGAAGGAGGCCTATGTGAAGATGAGGTGTGAAGTTTCAGTTGGGGCGCTTGATAGTTACAAGGTAGCGAGGAAGGATCGAAAGAGAGAGCTAAGACGGGCGAGGAGGGGACATGAGAAGTATTTGGCAGGTAGGATCAAGGAAAACCCAAAAGCTTTCTATAGGTATGTCAGGAATAAAAGAATGACTAGGGTAAGAGTAGGGCCAGTCAAGGACAGGGATGGGAAGTTGTGTGTGGAGTCTGAAGAGATAGGCGAGATACTAAATGAATATGTTTCGTCAGTATTCACTCAGGAAAAAGAGAATGTTGTGGAGGAGAATGCTGAGACCCAGGCTATTAGAATAGATGGCATTGAGGTACGTAGGGAAGAGGTGTTGGCAATTCTGGACAGGCTGAAAATAGATAATTCCCTGGGGCCTGATGAGATTTATCCTAGGATTCTCTGGGAAGCCAGGGAAGAGATTGCTGAGCCTTTGGCTTTGATTTTTATGTCATCATTGGCTACAGGAATAGTGCCAGAGGACTGGAGGATAGCAAATGTGGTCCCTTTGTTCAAGAAGGGGAGTAGAGACAACCCTGGCAACTATAGACCGGTGAGCCTCACGTCTGTTGTGGGTAAAGTTGGAGGGGATTATAAGAGACAAGATTTATAATCATCTCGATAGGAATAATATGATTAGGGACAGTCAGCATGGCTTTGTGAAGGGGAGGTCATGCCTCACAAACCTTATCGAGTTCTTTGAGAAGGTGACTGAACATGTAGATGAGGGTAGAGCAGTTGATGTGCTGTATATGGATTTCAGTAAAGCGTTTGATAAGGTTCCCAATGGTAGGCTATTGCAGAAAATACGGAGGCTGGGGATTGAGGGTGATTTAGACATGTGGATCAGAAATTGGCTAGCTGAAAGAAGACAGAGGGTGGTGGTTGATGGGAAATGTTCAGAATGGAGTTCAGTTACAAGTGGCGTACCACAAGGATCTGTTCTGGGGCCGTTGCTGTTTGTCATTTTTATAAATGACCTAGAGGAGGGCGCAGAAGGGTGGGTGAGTAAATTTGCAGACGACACTAAAGTCGGTGGTGTTGTCGACAGTGCGGAAGGATGTTGCAGGTTACAGAAGGACATAGATAAGCTGCAGAGCTGGGCTGAGAGGTGGCAAATGGAGTTTAATGTAGAGAAGTGTGAGGTGATTCACTTTGGAAGGAATAACAGGAATGCGGAATATTTGGCTAATGGTAAAATTCTTGAAAGTGTGGATGAGCAGAGGGATCTCGGTGTCCATGTACATAGATCCCTGAAAGTTGCCACCCAGGTTGATAGGGTTGTGAAGAAGGCCTATGGTGTGTTGGCCTTTATTGGTAGAGGGATTGAGTCCCGGAGTCATGAGGTCATGTTGCAGCTGTACAAAACTCTGGTGCGGCCGCATTTGGAGTATTGCGTACAGTTCTGGTCACCTCATTATAGGAAGGACGTGGAAGCTTTGGAACGGGTGCAGAGGAGATTTACCAGGATGTTGCCTGGTATGGAGGGAAAATCTTATGAGTAAAGGCTGATGGACTTGAGGTTGTTTTCGTTAAAGAGAAGAAGGTTAAGAGGAGACTTAATAGAGGCATACAAAATGATCAGAGGGTTAGATAGGGTGGGCAGTGTGAGCCTTCTCCCGCGGATGGAAATGGCTGGCACGACGGGACATAGCCTTAAGCTGAGGGGTAATAGATATAGGACAGAGGTCAGAGGTAGGTTCTTTACGCAAAGAATGGTGAGGCCGTGGAATACCCTACCTGCAATAGTAGTGAACTCGCCAACATTGAGGGCATTTAAAAGTTTATTGGATAAGCATATGGCTGATAATGGCATAGAGTAGGTTAGATGGCTTTTGTTTTTTGACTTCCCATGTTGGTGCAACATCGTGGGCCGAAGGGCCTGTACTGCGGTGTATCTTTCTATGTTCTTTGTTCTATGTTCTATAATGAAGGTTTTTTTCTGTTCATTTGTTAAGTTTCATAGGAAAGTAAAAAAGGGGTTACAATTGGGAAATGATCATAAATAAGACAAAGTTATACAATTTTATTTGGCCTGAAAGGGATGGCAACAGGGAAAATATAAAGGATTTTCATACTCTTGAAAAGATAAATTTCAAACAAGGACAGTAGAATCAAAATAAAAGAGCAAGATAACGACTGAAAGGGAGGTTGGGAGCTGTGTTCAGGGAGTAAGATTACCCCCTGCAGTGTGCTCTGTGCTGTGATGAAACTGTGAAGAAGCAAAGTGAGGTAGCTTCATCCAATCTCGAACGTGTCTGTTCTCCAGAAAGTAGTTTTAAATCAGCTCCCCAGTAAATCAGAAAGGGATGGGGTTTCAATCAGCAATCAGGTGTCTGAAGTTCGAAGTTCCATAGCAGAGTGGAAGAGAAGAGAGATAAATTATGTGGGAAGCCTCACTAAAGTGATAAGAGTTTTGCCTCGGCAGTAATGTTACTGGATTTTATGGATTAGGGTGAGGGTTAGTTGTCTAAAGGGGTGTTTATTTGTGAGGCAAACCAAGTAGAAAGTGTTTTGTGGAGAATGTTGTGCAAGACTAATTTTAACTGTGTAAATGAAGTCCTGTGTGTTCAGGTTTCCTTCATTTTTGGTAATAAATGTTTGAATTTAATGCATCAACAAGAGCTTGTTAAGGAATTCTGTAGCTGACCATTCACACGGTTTCTCTGAAGCTGCCCATATTTTACAGTAGTTAGGGGGTGATTGGGGTAATGTGGACAGGGTGGGGGTGGGGACATGTGTGACACAGGTAGCCAATGGCTTGAGGATATTAGGTGCAAAGAAGATATCTACAAAACTTTTATAAAAGTCTGGCCAGGGGAACACCTGACCAGTGTCAGTTTTGGGCTGCATTTTCTAAAGTGGAGGCCGCGATCTATCGGCTGCATCCCACTGAAATCGGAGTGGGCCGCAGCTAATAGATTGTGGGAGAAGTGTCTCCCAGAATTCCTAATTGCCATTATGCTTCGAAAGATGTAGCCAGATTAAGAACCCACGTAGCCCTGCTCACGCGGTTTAAATGGCCACCCTGCATCTACCAGCTTCACTAAGGAGACCCGAGCCAGACGCTATTCAATACCAGTCCCCATAAACAGGGACTAGGTGGAACAGTACCTGGGAGGGTCTCCCAGATGATCGGAGGCCCCCAGATGGTCAACGTTAGGGCAAGGTGGCACTCTGGCAGTTCCACCTGAGTGCCAGCATGGCACTGCCATGGTGCCCAGGTAGCACTGCCACGCTGGCACTTTCACACGCCGCAACCGGGCCCGGGGTGTCCTGCCATATGAAGTAGGGTGCCGGGTGCTTGTGGACCTCCTTGTAGGTGAGCTGGGTTGTTGAGGGGGCTCCAGGCGTCGCATCCTGATCTTTTCCTGCATGGATGAGCTCTGCTCTCCGGAATTCCTGCTCTCTGGAGTTCCTCAGTGCTGGGAGTGACACTGACTGTGGCCTTGGGTGGGGAGTTCCCCATTGGGGCACTAAATGAAAGAGTACCATTCGATAGCGGGGTCATTCCCGGTGTTTGTAGCATCAAGAACAACGCTGATCTCACCCAAAACAGATCCTATTGTTTTTTAGTTCGATCTTGTCCAGACTGTTTGTTTTTCTATCTTAGTGTCTGTGTGGTGTGTGAACAGTAGCACAGAGACAACGTTCCAACACTGATCCTGGGCAAGCTGAACCCGTACACCCACTGCTTACCAATATTTATTGTATGAGCAAGTTTCATTTTTGTGAACAAGAATTACCTTCAATCCAGGATAATCTGGAGATAAGGGCCAGATGTTAAAGTTTGTTTTCATTTATAATGTAGCAGCATTAATAATTAGTAAAGAACTCTTCCTAATTTTGCAGGAATGTAACTGGTGCAGTGTCTTTATCTTGTGATATCTGATCACCCTATTTATAGCTTTACAGAATTGTGGTGAGATCACATCATAGACGCTCTTAGATTAACTGTTGCAAAAATCGACGGTTGTTCATTACGCCAAGAAAAATGTAGTTGCCGAAAAGGCATCAAACATGAATTATACCTTCACATTTCACTCGGGATATCAGGATCCAGTTCCAGAATTGTCTGATTGGAGAGGTAACACTGCCCACCCTTCCCAGAGCACCCCCCCCCCCCCCACCTTTCTCCTTCCCTCGCCCCCCTCCTCCAATTCCTCTCCTTCCAATACCCCTTCCCTCTCTTGAAATTGACTCACTTCATTGAGTTCTTTGATCAAGTAATGGTTGATGATGTGCATATGGACTTTTAGAAAGCTTTTGATAAAGCACCACATAGTCTTTTTAGCAAACGTAAAGTCTATGGAGTGAAAGGGATAATGTTAGAGTGGGTACAAACTTGGCTAAGATACAGAGAGTGATGGTCAAAGGTTGTTGATCAGATTGCATTGGTGGGATCAGTGCTGGGAACACTGCTCTTTTCTGTGCTATCTCAGCTTTGTCTGTGGTTGGACCATTTCTATGAATGGTGACACAAACTGTTGGGCCAAATGTCCAGACTGTCGTAACCGCTGCACATTTCTGCATATTAAATGGACGATTCCTTCCTGAAAAACTTCCAAATTCTTCCAGCTCCTCTGTAGTTTCTCAAAAATGAACACTTCAGAAATGGTTGGTTTTGCCTGCTCAGGTATGAGAATCGAAACCTACTGATTCAAATTTCAATTTCACAAATATTATGAAACAAACCAGATGGGCAGCACGGTAGCATAGTGGTTAGCACTATTGCTTCACAGCGCCAGGGTCCCAGGTTCGATTCCCGGCTTGGGTCACTGTCTGTGTGGAGTCTGCACGTTCTCCCCGTGTCTGCGGGGGTTTCCTCCGGGTGCTCTGGATTCCTCCCACAGTCCTGAAAGACGTGCTGTTAGGTGAATTGGACATTCTGAATTCTCCCTCTGTGTACCCAAACAGGCGCCGGAATGTGGCGACTAGGGGCTTTTTACAGTAACTTCATTGCAGTGTTAATGTAAGCCTCCTTGTGACAATACAGATTATTATTAGATTTAGAATACAAAACGTGTTCAGTAAACATCACGTCACTCACCAATCAGCAGCTTCTTGTGCACTTCTTCCTCCAGTTGCAGATAAAGCTTTCTGTCTGCAGAGAGACAGGTAAACAAGTAACTCACAAAGTCTGATATTAGGGGCAAAGTTTATCTTCATCACAGATTGTGATCTGGAAGAGTGGATCCATGGAATGAAAGTTTGTCCTGTGGTTGATTTCCAGTCATGTGATCAAGGGAAACCATTACACCAGTAAGAACATAAGAAAAAGGATGAGTAGGCCAATCAGCCGTTCCTGCTCACTCCTCCGTTCAGTTAGATTCTGGCTAATCTTCTACTTCAACATCATTAAGTGCACTATCCCCCTATCCCTTGATGTTGCTAATTTGTAGAAATATGTTGATCTCTGTCTTGAACATACTGAGTTACTCAGCTTCTACAGCCCTCTGAGTGAACAAATTCCTCCTCATCCCAGTCCTAAATGGCCTGCCCCTTATTCTGAGACTGTGGTATCACCACACCCCCTCCCAGGCAAGAGAAACATCCTTTCTGCATCTGTCCTGTCGAAGAATTTTGTTTGATTGAATGAGATCACCTCTCATTCTCCTAAACCCCAGAGAATAAAGGTCCAGTCTATTTAATCTTTCCTCATAGGACAATTCCTTCTCCCCAGAAATCAATTTGATGAACATTCACTGCACTCTCTCTATTACAAGTATATCTTTCCTTAGGTAAGTGGACCAAAACTGCACACAACACTCCAGGCGTAGTCTCACCAAGGCTCCATATAATTGAAATAAGACATCTTTACTCCTATATCCTATGTGAAACAAGTCCTGTGTGTCCTTGTCCACCAGACACCGAAGGTAAGCATGTAGGTACAGCTTGCGGCAAAGAAGGCAATTGATCTGTTGGTCTTCATAGCGAGAGGATTTGAGTACAGGATCTGTCTTGCTGCAATTCTACAGGGCCTTGGTGAGGCCACACCTGGAATATAAGCAGTTTTGTTCTCTTTATGTGAGCAAGGATGTTCTTTCGATAGAAGGAGTGGAGGGAACGCCTACCAGACTGATTCCTGGATGACAGGACCGCCATATGAGGAGAGATTGAGTTGGTTAGGATTAGTTCAGAAGACTGAGGGGGGATCTCATAGAAACCTAGAAAATTCTAACAGGACTGGACAGGGTAGATGCAGGAAGAATGTTCCCGATGGTGGGGGTGTCCAGAACTAGAGATCACAGTCTGAGGATACGGGGTAGACCATTTAGGACACAGGTGAGGAGAAATTTATTCACCCACAGAAAGCCTGTGGAATTCGCCACTACAGAAAGTAGTTGGGGCCAAAACATTGTATGTTTTCAAAAGGAGTTAGATATAAGTCTTGGGACAAGAGAGATCAAAGGATATGGGAGGGAAGGTGGGAACAGCTACAGAGTTGGATGATCAGCCATGATCACAATGACTGGCGGAGCAGGCTCAAAAGGCTGAATGACCTCCTCCTGTTCCTATTTTCTATGTTTCTATACTCAAATCCCCTTGTAATAAAAGCCAACATAAAAAATATTTAAATTTCACAGCCCCCAAGGGCACAATTTCAGTGGGAGGCACATAAAATATGAAGGGTCCCCAGCCCACCATCTTCTTACCCACCCATGAGCTGCTCCATATTACAGGTAGATGGGTAGGTGCCATAATCAGCAGCCCACCCGCTATATTCAATGAATAGTGCAAGGTCAATAGTTGACTGGGATATTACACTGTCCACACCATCAGTCTGTTGGTGTGAGCAGGAGGCCGGGGGTGAGCAGGTCGCTTTTTAAGGTCCAGTTCAAAAAGGCGGGATCAATTGGGTTGTGCCTTTTGTGCATCAGAGGCACACACCTCATCTTTCATTCTTCACAGTCTTCCCTCCAAAATCTAGTTCCCCACCTCCCCATTTTTCACCGTGCGTTCTCGGATCCCTCTCCAACCTAGAAGCCCGGGTCTGATCAATAAGGCGATCAGATGTTAGAACAAAGAACAAAGAAATGTACAGCACAGGAACAGGCCCTTCGGCCCTCCAAGCCCGTGCCGACCATGCTGCCCGACTAAACTACAATCTTCTACACTTCCTGGGTCCGTATCCCTCTATTCCCATCCTATTCATGTATTTGTCAAGATGCCCCTTAAATGTCACTATCGTCCCTGCTTCCACCACCTCCTCCGGTAGCGAGTTCCAGGCACCCGCTACCCTCTGCGTAAAAAACTTGCCTCGTACATCTACTCTAAACCTTGCCCCTCTCACCTTAAACCCATGCCCCCTAGTAATTGACCCCTCTACCCTGGGGAAAAGCCTCTGACTATCCAACAGGTTATGGGGAGAAGGCAGGAGAATGGGGATGAGAAAAATATCAGCCATGCTTGAATGGCGGAGCAGACTCGATGGGCCGAGTGGCCTAATTCTGCTCCTATGTCTTATGGACTGATCCTTCTCTGGCAGCCATTACGTATCTTCCTGCTGCTCCTTCCAGTCCCAGCTGTGCCCAATACTGGGGTCTGGCACTGTCAGAGCTTCTGACCAATCAGATTATTCCTCTTGGTTCCACCAAAATAATTTCAAACTTAACTTTGCAGGGCCTGTTTGGCAAAATGGATAATAATATGCATATTAAAGAGGCAGATTGAATTATTTCAGCCAAGCAATACAAGCCTGATTTTAAATGGTCAGGGTTCACGTGATCACACTTTGTTCTCCTTACCAATAACGGTTCGCCCCTTATCTCAGATATTATCCTGAAAAATCTGACCAGCTAAGTTATATTGCTCCTCTAGACCAGCACATCATTACATTCAGTCCCATATATTACAACAGTTACTACACTTTGGGGCTACATTGTTGACTGTGAAGATCTTTGGAACCTCCTATGCTCACAAAAGGTGTTCAGGAAATGAAAGTTCTTTCTTTAATATTCCAGATGTGACTTTGTCGTCAGCTTGATTTCATTGTTGTTTTTATACATAAAGCCACAAAATCTCTGAGCAACGTTCTAGCCAAAGTATAAATATAGCTTACTTTGAAAATGTGGGGTACGTGTTTTGCAAAGTTTGGTCCACAGTTCCCCAATGTGAGAATTATTTTACAATCACCAGGTGCAGAATTAAAAGCATTTCTTTCAGAAACAAAATTCGTTTTGAACTCTCAGTGTGGAAATCTCGAAATAAAGGGTGTGGGAGATGGTAAAAGTTATCTAATTGTTTGATTTAACTATTGGCCCAAGTATCACCCCTTCATTCATCACTGTTTAGATGAAGCATTTGAGTTTGCTAATTATGACATCGAGGTTTTGTTGTTACCAGAATAAAATAAATGAACTGAAAAAATTCCTCCATAAATGTGTCTTACTCTTAATCATATTACAGCTTATTAGTTCTTTAAACAGCTGCTATGTCACAGTCAATATTACTCTCAGAGAAATACAAAGATATTACACAGAGAAGGCCATTTGGCCTACATGTCTGTGCTAGCTCTTTGAAGGAGCTACCCAATTAAGTGCCAGTCCCATTCTCCCTGCTTTTTGTCCAGAGCTCTTTCCCCCTTCAAGTATTTATCCAATTCTGTTTTGAAATTTATTTTTGAATCTGCTTCTACTGCGCTCTCATGCAGCACACTGCAAATCCCGGGCAGTATTCCCCGTCTTCACGGTAGCGGAATTCTCGGGTCCTGCTGCAGAGAATGGGAGGGTTGGCGGACTGCCAGATTCTTCAAGCTCACCAGCAGCGGCACCGGGACAGTGAATCCCAGCCCACAACTTACTGCGTAACAAAGATTCTATCTATCTCACCTCTGGTTCTTTTGCTAATTGGCATAAACCTGTGTTCACTGGTTACTAATTCTCTAATCTCACTAAAATCTGAATTCTTGAACAATTAAAGCCATTTCTGAACATTTTTGAAAAGACAGCTGTCAAATCCTTTATTAGTTCCAGATCCAAATGGATGAAGAATCCAAACATCAGTAAAGTAAATTTAAAACGTTACGGTCCAATTACTTACGCTAAATGTTCCGGATAACCCATGGAAAGAATGGATTCCAGCAAGGAGAAGGTGCTTCTGCTTTTTAGCTGAGCGGGGTACACTGCATGCAGCTCTGTCTTACTCTCCGCCATCTCACAGCTTCTTCAACAGCACAAGTGGGTTGCACTCAAACCTCAAACACCCATATGACCTTTTTAACAGATGGCTTCCTGTCAGTGCTGCTAAAGTTTACCCACCATAAGTGATGGTAAATTGCACAAAATGTTGGAAAGATTGTTATATTACAAAGAGCAATAATTTCAGTTTGATCTTTTAATTTTGCAATTTATAAACTATTTTGTTGATAATTAAATAAATTTGATACAAAATGTGAACCAAACATTTTAATTTAGTGCAACTATGCAAACGTGTAAAAGGAATTTGTAGCTTGGTAGGTCACAGGCTTTTATTCATTCTGGGGATATGGGTTTTGCAGGGTCGACATGTATTGTCCATCGCCAGTTACTCTAAGATGTTACTGGTGGCTTTCTCCTACTAATAGCTTGAGAGAACTGAGTGTTTTGACAGATTGCTTCAGAAAGAAGAGTCACCACATAGAAAAGAAAAAGAATAACATTTTAAAATCCAGTGTATGAGTATTTGAGGTGCAATGTGGAGTGAGTGCCTTTGGACTAATGGTTCCCCAAAGGTCACCACCATTGAGGGTTTTTCTTATATTCTGTCTCAGTTTTGATAGAGTCTCAATGATAGAGATTGATCACAGTCATTGGTCAAAGTTAAGGGGAGAGTTTTGTTCTATAGTTTAGAGTATAAATTGCCTCATGAAAAAGCATTTAGTTTTTATATTCTTTCACAGGATAAGGATAGCCTTGGCTGGGCCAGCATTTGTTGCCCATCCCTAATTACCTTTGAGAAGGTGGTTGTCATGATATTCAAACACACACATCATGATAGACACACCAACAGACAAATCAGCACACACAACACCACAACCAATCATAGACAAGGACAGAGACAGTATAAGAGAAGAAACACGACACCAGGTGGCCAGTAGATCTGGAGACCAGGACAAGGACAGGACCTGATTAACATCACACACAGGGAGTCACCACGTGCAGAGTATCAAGACAGAACTGTAAATAACAAGTTGAAATAAAACAGCGTTGTACCAAATACAACTGTGTTGGTTCATCTGTACCTCAGAACACCCAACACTACAGTGGTGGTGAACCTTCTTCAGTCGCTGCAGCCCATGTGGTATAGACACACCCTCAGAGTTGATAGGGAGGGAGTTCCAGGATCTTGACCTATTATTTTTGTATTTTGGGCCTACCAGGATGATACAATATGTAGTAATGATTTTATGATTCCTATAGAGCCTGATATCTTTAAAAAATAAATTTGAACTTCCAGTGCTGATTAGCTGAGGATGTCACAAGGGGCGGGATTCTCCGGCCCCCGCCGGGTCGGACAATCGCTGGGGGGCAGTGTGATTCCCACCCCCGCCGGCTGCCGAATTCTCCAGCACCGGGGATTTGGCGGGGGCGGGAATCGCGCTGTTCGGCAGCCGCTAGCAGCGCCCCCCCCTGGCGATTCTCCGGCTCACGATGGGCCGAGTGGCCGCCCGTTTTCGGCGGTCCCGTCGGCGTATGTTACGACAGGGCCTTAACGGCGGGACCTGGCTCCGTGGGCGGCCTCGGGGGGGCGCGGGTGGATCTGGCCCTGGGGGGTGCCCCCATGGTGGTCTGGCTCATGATCGGAGCCCACCAATCCACGGGCGGGCCTCTGCCGTGGGGACACTCTATTCCTCCGCGCTGGCTGGTGTACTGGTCAGCGATGGCCAGCACATGCTGGTGCTCCTGCGCATGCGTCAACTCGTGCGGGCCGGCGGAGGCCCTTCAGCGCCGGTTGGCGTGGGGCCATGCCCCTTCCGCGCCGTCCGGTGCAGCGCAAATCACTCTGGCACCGGCCTAGCCCCTGAAGGTGCGGAGGATTCTGCACCTTCGGGGCGGCCCGAAACCGGAGTGGTTCACGCAACTCCTTCGCGCCGGAGTTGCCCGCCCTGACGGTTTCCAAAGAATAGAACATAGAACATAGAACAGTTCAGCACAGAACAGGCCCTTCGGCCCTCGATGTTGTGCCGAGAATTGTCCGAAACCAAGGTCAAGCTATCCCACTCCCTGTCATTCTGGTGTGCTCCATGTGCCTATCCAATAACCACTTGAAAGTTCCTAAAGTGTCTGACTCCACTATCACAGCAGGCAGTCCATTCCACACCCTAACCACTCTCTGAGTAAAGAACCTACCTCGGACATCGCTCCTATATCTCCCACCCTGAATCTTATAGTTATGCCCCCTTTGTAGCAGCTACATCCACCCGAGTAAATAGTCTCTGAACGTCCACTCTATCTATCCCCCTCATCATCTTACAAACCTCTATTAAGTCACCTCTCATCCTCCTCCGCTCCAAAGAGAAGAGCCCTAGCTCCCTCAACCTTTCCTCATAAGACCTATCCTGCAAACCAGGCAGCATCCTGGAAAATCTCCTTTGCACCCTTTCCAATGCTTCCACATCCTTCCTATAATGAGGTGACCAGAACTGCACACAATACTCCAAATGTGGTCTCACCAGGGTCATGTACAGTTGCAGCATAACCCCACGGCTCTTAAACTCAAGCCCCCTGTTAATAAACGCTAACACACTATAGGCCTTCTTCACGGCTACATCCACTTGAGTGGCAACCTTCAGAGATCTGTGGACATGAACCCCAAGATCTCTCTGTTCCTCCACATTCCTCAGAACCCTGCCGTTGACCCTGTAATCCGCATTCAAATGTTTTCTACCGAAATGAATCACCTCGCACTTAGGGTTAAACTCCATCTGCCATTTTTCGCCCCAGCTCTGCATCCTATCAATGTCTCTTTGCAGCCTACAACAGCCCTCCACCTCATCCACTACTCCACCAATCTTGGTGTCATCAGCAAATTTACTGACCCACCCTTCAGCCCCCTCCTCCAAGTCATTGATAAAAATCACAAATAGCAGAGGACCCAGCACTGATCCCTGTGGTACACCGCTGGTAACTGGTCTCCAGTCTGAAAATTTTCCATCCACCACCACCCTCTGTCTTCTATGTGATAGCCAGTTACTTATCCAATTGGCCAAATAAAAAAGAATTTTACTGGAACATATATTCTAAAAGCAACATTGATTAAGCTGTTTGGATGGTCCTTCGACTGCAACTTCCAAACCTACAACCTCTACCATCTCGAAGGCCAAGGGCAACAGATGTAGAAAAACACGACCACCTGCAATTTCCCCTCCAAACCACACACCGATATATCATCATTGCTTCACTGTCGATAGGTCATGATCCTGGAACTCCCTCCTTAACAGTTCTGAGGGTGTACCTATACCATATGGACTATAGCGGCTCATAAAGATGGTTCACCACCACCTTCTCAAAGGCAATTAAGGACGGGCAACAAATGCTGGCCCTGTCAGGGATGTCCAAATTCTGTGAAATGATTTAAAAATTGCTTTTTCAGGAGGCAATTCATATAGGACAAAACTCTCCCCTTAACTTTTACTACAACTGAAAATCCCATAATATGATTATGCTTCACACCGTCTCGGAAATGGACCCTCTACAATCCTAGGACCAATCCAAAATTATTCTCAGCCCCTGAGGGTGTATTTCTGATGTTTACTTTTCCCAGTATCGTAACCTTTAACCCCAGAACTATTTTCACATTGAGGTTTTTCCGAGAGATTCTCCCTCCAGCTTAATCCCCACAATTTGGTCTTTTCAATCAGCGTGCAAGTTTCCACTCATGTTCATGCAGTATAATGTGGCTAAATGTGAGGTTATCCATTTTGGTAGCAAAAATAGGAAGGCAGATTATTATTTGAATGGGTGTAAATTGAGAGAGGTGGATACTCAGCGAGATCTGAGTGTCCTCATGCATCAGTCGCTGAAAGTAAGCGTGCTGGAACGGCAGGCAGCAAAAATAGCAAAGATATATTTGCCTTAATAATGCGAGGATTTAAGTATAAGAATAGAGATGTTTTACTGTATACAAAATTATGAGGGGCATAGACAGAGTGGATAGTCAGAGGCTTTTCCCCAGGGTAGAGGGGTCAATTACTAGGGGGCATAGGTTTAAGGTGAGAGGGGCAAGGTTTAGAGTAGATGTACGAGGCAAGTTTTTTACGCAGAGGGTAGTGGGTGCCTGGAACTCGCTACCGGAGGAGGTGGTGGAAGCAGGGACGATAGTGACATTTAAGGGGCATCTTGACAAATACATGAATTGGATGGGAATAGAGGGATACGGACCCAGGAAGTGTAGAAGATTGTAGTTTAGCCGGGCAGCATGGTCGGCACGGGCTTGGAGGGCCGAAGGGCCTGTTCCTGTGCTGTACATTTCTTTGTTCTTTGTTCTTTGTACTGCAATTGCACAGGGAATAGGTGAGGCCACACCTGGAGTATTGTGTGCAGTTTTGATATCCTTATCTGAGGATGTTCTTGCTGTGGAGGGAGGGCAGCGAAGGTTTACCAGGCTGATTCCTGGGATGGTGGGGCTGTCATATGAGGAGAGACTAAGTCACTCTGGATTATATTCACTGGAGTTTAGAAGAGTGAGAAGGGATCTGATAGAAAATTATAAAATTCTCACAGGATTAAACAGGGTAGATTCAGCAAGAATGTTCCCGATAGTGGGGGAGTCCAGAACTAGGGGTCATTGTTTGAGGGTAAGGAAAAACCTTTTATGAATGAGGTGAGGGGATATTTCTTCATCCAGAGAGCGGTGAATCTGTGGAATTCGCTACCACAGAAAGTAGTTGAGGCCAAAATATTGTGTAATTTCAAGAAGGAATTAAATATAACTCTTGGGGCCAAAAGAATCAAGGCATATGGGGGGAAGCGGGATCAGGGTATTAAACGTGATCATCAGACATAATGACTGGCGGAGCAAGCTCAAAGGGCCGAATGGCCTCCTCCTCCTTCTATTTTCTATGTATGTTTCTATATGGAGCGCTTCTCTTCGTTTGAACTTCCTTCGGCTCTGGAGGATCAATAATTGGTCTTTAATGCTCCTTTCTCTAAAGGAGAGGTGACTATGTCCATGAAAGAGCACCAACCAGACAAGACCCTGGGCCTGATGGTTTTGGGTGGGAGTTTTACAGGGAATTTAAGGACTTGCTGAAAGATCCGTTAATTGGTTTGTGCAACCTGGAGACAGTGGCATAGTGGTATTGTCACTGGGCTATTGATCAGAGACCAGGGTAATGTTCTGGGGTCAAAGAGAAAATGCTGGAAAATCTCAGCAGGTCTGACAGCATCTGTAGGGAGAGAAAAGAGCTAACGTTTCGAGTCCAGATGGCCCTTTGTCAAATGCTCTGGCGACCCAGGTTCAAATCCCGCTACTGCAGATGAAATTTGAATTCAATAAAAATCTGGAATTAAAAGTCTATTGATGACCCTGAAACCATTGCCGATTGTCGTAAAACCCCATCTGGTTCACTAATGTCTTTTAGGGAAGGAAATCTGTCATCCTTTCCGGGTCTGGCCGACATGTGACTCCAGACCCACAGAAATGTGTTTGACCCTTAACTACCCCCTCAAGAGCAATTAGGGATGGACAATAAATGCTGTCATTCATTTGAGGCAGGTCTGTTTACCCCCAATGCTCCAGGAAGCAAATATTTCACTGATTTTGAAGGCAGGCAAGACCCCAGAGGAGTGCGCTTCTTATAAATGTGAATATTGATCTGAAATTGTTGTCGAAAGTATTGGTGCGACATTCCGAGGAAATTCACCTGCTGATTATCCAAGGGACCATACTGGCTTTATGTAACACTAATGTCAGAAGGTGAATGAATGCGATCAAGTTTTCCAAAAGCAAGCATTGGAAAACCGGCCAAACTCCTCCAAGAAACTCGTGGTTCCCCCAGTGCCCTCCAATGGGCCCGAGATATACAGCAACAGGTCATCTGCATACAACGAGACGCCCAAATCCCCCCCCCTGCATAATCCTTCTCCAACTCCTCGATGCTCTAAGCGCCATTGCCTGTGGCTCTATTACCAAGGCAAAAAGCAATGGGGAGAGTGGGCACCCCTGCCTTTGTTGCTTGTTTTAGCCTTAGTTTAATTGCTCTAATTCTGTCACCTTTACTCTTGAGTCGCCAGGTAGCTTTCTGATACCGCCACGTGGTTCGAGTCCGAGTAATGGTCAATAATCCAATACACCGCTTAGTAAGAGTTAAATCAACGCACATTTATTATACACAGCAATCAATACTTAGACATTAATTCTACTTCTAAGCTACTTCCTACAACTAACAGGCCAATACTTAACTTTGGAAATGGCCCACCACGTCAGGGAAATGAATGGCCTTTCGTATGGGTTCTGACCCTGCGGGATTCAAAGCTGGTACAGGTCGACAGTCAGGAGTGCCTATCTCGTAGCGAGCGTTGGAGTAAGACTTACGTTTTCAGCAGAAGGGTCTCCAAGGGTGCGAAGAGGAGACGATGGGAAGAGGGCAAGTGGGCAAGAGAGAGCTCGATTTGACCTTGGACTCTATTCTTATAGTCCCCAGGGGCTTCCCGCCTTTCGGGGCGGACCTTGTACCTGGTTCCAAATGATTGGACTTGGTCCCAATCACTTGGTTCAATGTTCTCCAATGCTGGAGCGATTCCTTGATCGAGGGGTGGTCATTTACCTCTCTTTGTGTCAGCTCCTGCTGGCGCCGAAAAGTCTGGGTCGGCTTTGTGTTACTAGTTTGTAGCATATTGTTCCCGGGATTGCTACTTTATATGCAGGTGGCTGGTGTGTTGTTATGTTGATGGCTGCAGGTATCGATTCGGTCTGGCTTCCCCAGAGGCGAATACACAGTTTTACCTGCAGCTGTCTGTTTGAGTCCTGTTGGCTGATTTTCCCATCAGCCTCTTCCGTTCGCCATTTTAAATCGGGGTTTGGCCATTCTAATCGGGAGTTAGCCATTTTACATGGCTACACCTTGTCCCATGATGTAACCCAAAGTACCCCGAGCTCACCCGGTTTGTCCGCACACTTGCTATCAGCGCCTTGTACAACAATTGGACTCAATCCACAACCCCTGCCCGAACCCAAACCGTCCTAGCACCTCCCACAGATACTCCCACTCCACCCGATCAAAAGCCTTCTCTGCGTCCATTGCCACTGCAACCTCTACGTCCAATCCCTCTGGCGGCATCTTTATCACGTTCAATAGATTCCTAACATTTTCCAACAATTGCCTCCCCTTTTACAAACCCCATCTGGTCTTCCCCTATCACCCCCGCACACAGTTCTTGATACGCGAGGCCAGGATCTTCGCCAGAAACTTAGCGTCCACATTTAATAACGATATCGGAAGTTGTAATCCACTCTTCCGGATTTTCATCTATCTTGAGCATCAGGGAAATATACGTCTGTGATAGTGTAGGGGGGAGCTCCTCCCTTTCCTTAGTCTCATTATATTCCTTCACCAGCAGAGGCCCGAGATCCCGTCCGAACATCTAAAATTCCACAGGAAACCCATCCGGGCCTGGGGCCTTCCCTGCCTGCATTGCACCTGGGCCCTCCATCACCTTCACCAGTCCAATGGGTGCTCCCAACCCCTCCCGCAGGCCCTCCATCACCTCCACCAGTCCAATGGGTGCTCCCAACCCCTCCCGCAGGCCCTCCATCATCTCCACCAGTACAATGGGTTCTCCCAACCCCTCCACCAAGTCCTCCATCACCTCCACCAGTCCAATGGTTGCTCCCAACCCCTCCACCAGATCCTCCATCACCTCCACCAGTCCAATGGGTGCTCCCAACCCCTCCATCAGGTCCTCATCCACCTTGGTGAAATCCAACCCATTCAGGAATCACTGCATTCCCTCTCCCCCGTGCCGGGGGCTCCGATTCATAAAGTCTCCTGTAGAACTCCTCGAATACCCCATTCACCCCCACCAGGTCCAGTACCCCTCTTCCCCTCCCGTCCTTCATCCTTAAAATATTCCTCACCGCCTCCTGCTTCCTCAGTTGGGCAGCATCCGACTCGCCTTCTCCCTGTACTCATGCACTGTCCCTCTGGCCCTCCGCAATGGCCCTACTGCCTTCCCCGTGGACACCAGACCGGACGACACCTGGAGCTTCTGCCTCTCCTTCAGCAAGACAAAATGGGTGAGGTACTAAATGAATACTTTGCATCAGTATTCACAAAAGAGAAAGAATTGGTGGATGTTGAGTCTGGAGAAGGGTGTGTAGATAGACTGGGTCACATTGAGATCCAAAAAGACGAGGTGTTGGACATCGTGAAAAATATTAAGGTGGATAAGTCCCCAGGGCCTGATGAGATCTACGCCAGAATACTAAAGGAGGCAAGAGGGGAAATTGCTGAGGCCTTGGTAGAAATCTTTGGATCCTCACTGTCTTCAGGTGATGTCCCGGAGGACTGGAGAATAGCCAATGTTGTTCCTCTGTTTAAGAAGGGTAGCAAGGATAAACCAGGGAACTACAGGCCTTACGTCAGTGGTAGGGAAATTACTGGAGAGAATTCTTCGAGACAGGATCTACTCCCATTTGGAAGCAAGTGGACGTATTAGCGAGAAGGGAGATCGTGTCTCACTAAGTTGATAGAGTTTTTCGAGGAGGTCACAAAGATCATTGATGCAGGTAGGGCAGTGGATGTTGTCTATATGGACTTCAGTAAGCCTTTGACAAGTTCCCTCGTGGCAGACTGGTACAAAAGGTGAGGTCACACGGGGCAGAGGTGACCTCTGAATGGATATAGAACTGGCTAGGTCTTAGAAGGCAGAGAGTAGCAATGGAAGAGTGCTTTTCTGATTGGAGGGCTGTGACAAGTGGTGTTCCGCAGGGATCAGTGCTGGAACCTTTGCTGTTCATAGTATATATAAATGATTTGGAGGAAAATGTAACTGGTCTGATTAGTAAGTTTGCAGATGACACAAAGGTTGGTGGAATTGCAGATAGCGATGAGGACTGTCAGAGGATACAGCAGGATTTGGATCGTTTGGAGACTTGGGCGGAGAGATGGCAGATGGAGTTTAATCCGGACAAATGTGAGGTAATGCATTTTGGAAGATCTCATACTGATAGGGAATATACAATGAATGGTAGAACCCTTAAGAGTATTGACAGTCAGAGAGATCTGGGTGTACAGGTCCACAGGTCACTGAAAGGGGCAACACACGTGGAGGAGGTAGTCAAGAAGGCATAAGGCATGCTTGCCTTCATTGGCCGGGGCACTGAGTATAAAAATTAGCAAGTCATGTTGTAGCTGTATAGAACCTTAGTTCGGCCACACTTGGAGTATAGTGTTAAATTCTGGCCGCCACACTACCAGAAGGATGTGGAGGCTTTAGAGAGGGTGCAGAAGAGATTTACCAGGATGTTGCCTGGTATGGAGGGCATTAGCTAGGAGGAGAGGTTGAATAAACTCGGTTTGTTCTCACTGGAACAAAGGAGGTTGAGGGGCGACCTGATAGAGGTCTACAAAATTATGAGGGGCATAAACAGAGTGGATAGTCAGAGACTTTTTCCCAGGGTAGAGGGGTCAATTACTAGGGGGCATAGGTTTAAGGTGCGAGGAGCAAGGTTTAGAGGAGATGTACAAGGCAGGTTTTTTACACAGAGGGTAATGGGTGCCTGGAACTTGCTGCCGGAGTAGGTGGTGGAGGCAGGGACGATAGTGACATTTAAGGGGCACCTGGACAAATACATGAATAGGATGGGAATAGAGGGATACGGACCCAGGAAGTGTAGAAGATTGTAGTTTAGTCGGGCAGCATGGTCGGCACGGGCTTGGAGGGCCGAAGGGCCTGTTCCTGTGCTGTACTTTTCTTTGTTCTTTGTTCTCTTTGTTCTTTGTTCAGTCCCCGCTTTTGGTGCCTCTGAATACCTCCTGTGTCACGTTACCCTCCAGGCCCAATCTCGGATGTCCACCATCATTACTCCCCTTCCCGCTGCACCACAGCAACCACACCTTGGTCAGCAGCCGCCGCGCCCCCACCCCCCCTTCCCCCTTCCCCTTCCCCTCCCCTCCCCTCCCCATCCCCCCATCCCTCTCCTCGTCCCCCTTCCCTCTCCCCGTCCCCCCTTCCCTCTCCCCTTGCCCCCTTCCCCCATCCCACATGTCCCCCTTCCCCCTACCCCCCCCCGCCCCCTTCCCCCTACCCCACCCCGCTTTCCACCTTGGTAAACCACTGCTTGGTCAGCAGCACCCCTTCCCCCACCCCCTTCCTACAGGCCTCCTCCCCCACCCCCTCCCCCTCCCCCCTCCCCCTCTCCCTTCCCCCCTCCCACTCCCCCTCCCCTCCCCACTCCCCCTCCCCCCTCCCCTTCCCCGCTGCCCCCTCCCCTTCCCCTTCCCCCCTCTGCCCTTCCCCCCGCCCCTTCCCCCACCCCTCCCCTCCCCTTCACCTTCCCCGCTGCCCCCTCCCCTTCACCTTCCCCGCTGCCCCCTCCCCTTCCCCCCTTCCCCCTTCCCCCTTCCCCCCCTTCCACCCTTCACCCCTCTTCCCCCCTTTCTGCCCCTTCCCCCTACCCCACCCCCAGTCCATTGTCTCTCAAACTATTCCATCGCCTCCTCTGGTTCCAAAATAATGTTCTCGCCTGTTGAAGGTCACCCAGAGATGGGCCGGATACAGCATCTCAAGCTTCACCATCATCTTAAAGAGGGCAGCCTTCACCTGATTGAACCCGGCTCGCCTCTTCGCCAGGTCTGCGCCCAGGTCCTGGTACAATCATAGAATTTACAGTGCAGAAGGAGGCCATTCAGCCCATCGTGTCTGCACCGGCCCTTTGAGAGAGCACCCTACTCAAGCCCACGCCTCCACCCTATTTGTGTAACCTTTTTGGACACTAAGGGCAATTTCTCATGGCCATTCAACCTAACCTGCACATCTTTGGTCTGTGGGAGGAAACCGGAGCACCCGGAGGAAACCCACGCAGACACAGGGAGAATGTGCAGACTCCGCACAGACAGAGACCCAAGCCGGAATCGAACCTGGGACCCTGGAGCTGTGAAGCAACTGTGCTAACCATTGTGCTACCGTACTGCCCCTAACTCGAAGCTCACTCCCTTCCGAGGTGCACCTCCTCGTCTGCTTCACCCATTTCAATTTCTCCTACTTGTCCAGGAACCAGTGGAGCCGCAACACCACCGCCTCAGCGGCACATTCACCTGCGGCTTCCTCATCAACTCCCTATGCACTCGGTCGACCTCCAGGGGCCGGCCAAAGGTCCCCTCCCCCACAACTTCTCCAACATCTTGGCCACAAACATGCCAGCGTCCTCTCCCTCAACTCCTTCAGGCATCCCCACGATTCATAAATTCTGTCTCCTGGAGCGATTCTCCAGGTCCTCCACCTTCTCCTTCAACCGCTTCTGGGTTTCTCGCATCACTCCCATCTCGGCCGCCAATGAGGCGAGCTGCTCCTCGTGCTCCCCCACAGCCTCCTCCACTTTCCAAATTACCTGGCCCTGTGACTCCAGCCTCTGTTCCACATGGTCAATTCCCCCTTTCAGCGGCTCTACTGCCTTGGCTAGATCCTCCTGGGCTTCCCTTCACTGCTGGCTGAACATCGCATTCAAGAAGTCCATCACTTGCTCCGTCAACCACTGGGCAGGCATCACAGCCCTTTACCCATCCATCAACCAAACCAGTGGAGCCTCGCTTTCTCCAGTCACCTCTGCACCTTTCTTCAACGAAACGTCCACCAACAAGCGAGAAAAAGGTCCGAAAAACCGCCTCAAGTGGGAGCTGCCAAATGTGGGACCACTCACTCCATCGCCACCACCAGAGCTGCCAAATGTGGGACCACTCACTCCATCGCCACCACCAGAGCTGCCAAATGTGGGACCACTCACTCCATCGCCACCACCAGAGCTGCCAAATGTGGGACCACTCACTCCATCGCCACCACCAGAGCTGCCAAATGTGGGACCACTCACTCCATCGCCACCACCAGAGCTGCCAAATGTGGGACCACTCACTCCATCGCCACCACCAGAGCTGCCAAATGTAGGACCACTCACTCCATCGCCACCACCAGAGCTGCCAAATGTGGGACCACTCACTCCATCGCCACCACCAGAGCTGCCAAATGTGGGACCACTCACTCCATCACCACCACCAGAGCTGCCAAATGTGGGACCACTCACTCCATCGCCACCACCAGAGCTGCCAAATGTGGGACCACTCACTCCATCGCCACCACCAGAGCTGCCAAATGTGGGACCACTCACTCCATCGCCACCACCAGAGCTGCCAAATGTGGGACCACTCACTCCATCGCCGCTACCAGAAGTCGGATACGCATTATTCAGGAGAAACAGAAATCTTGTTTTTGGTTTTGAATTAGTTGAACATTTCCCATTTCCAAAGCCTCTGCCTGGGTGTTTGGGATTTTGGGGCTATGACCAAGGCTTAATATTTCTAAATTAAGTGGAAGTGTGTGAGGGTGCTGATTACAATTTAAGGTTAAAAGAAACACTCACTCGGACTACTGCAAGTAAACAAGAAAAAAAAGCAATATTTACCCCTCCACTCACAGGGTTCCCATTATTAGATATACAGGAAAAAACTTATTCTAACATTGTCCCATTAAACAGTCGAATCATAATCCCACAGGGGACACTGCGGTGCTGTAGACTGGTGCACTCCGATTGGGGGGTGGGGACGGAAAATGGAGGGGTTAGGATTAGGATTAGGGTTAGGGTTAGGGGCAGTGCAGGAAAGATGTGGATACCCCACATTGGGTGAGACACAACATACAAGAGATGTATACAGCTGTACAGGGTTGGGTCAAAATATCTTAATGGGTTTAAGGGCAGTGTAACTACAGATCTAAATACCCCATTACAGGACTGACACCCGGTGCTCTAGACACCCCCAAAATGAGCGGGTCAGTACAGAACGATGCTGTCAAAGAAGCCTCAGAGGTAAGAATCAGGATAGGGAGGGGTCCCTTTAAGCAGCTCAAAGGGGCGGGGCTGACCATTCTCTCCACCTGAAGATAATTGATCAGAAAATGTCAAGATATTAAATGGAAATTATTTTAAATAATCTGGATATCAATGTGTTGGAAATGTTAATTGGATATTACATAAATATTTAAAACTTATATATTTGTGCTCAAGCTAATCCTGGGTGTTGGTTGCCACGCCCATTGGGAGGAGCTGGGGAACAGGGAGAGGGCTCTTTAAACCGGCAGCTGGAACCTCACAGTCTGTGTTTAGGGCTGAGAGAGAGAGAGAGAAATTAATTGAGAAATTGAGCTGCTGAGTTCCAGCACCTTCAGCTGTGTACTTCAGTTTCGTTCTATTAACCTGCGTATGTACCTCATAAACACTGACCTTAGGCACTGATTGTTCGTGTGAGGCTCGTTTAATTCCACGTTTGCCTTGTGTTCTGCAGTTTGCTTGTGTCTGGCTTTCTTTTCAGTTTAATCTTGCAATCTGTTTTATTGGGCTAATATCCGGGAGCGTTTCTCCCTGAAACATTCTGAAATAATGCAAATTTAATTGTACTGAAACCTGTTTAGACAGTCTGAACTTCATCATAATTCTGTCCTGAGACAAGTTTTAATACTGTTCAGCTAAGTTTTTGAAAACTTGCTTTGTTTAAGTTTCTCTTCTGTGTCTCAGCAATAAATGTGACCAGAGAGAAGACGGGTAATTAGCATTGGGTGAGGTGGAAATGCAATAAGGCTGAATTATCAGTTAAAACGCTCCTGTAAATCTTCCATCGGTGGGTTTGTCGGTGCCCTGAAAGCTGAGTTCTCAATCTCTGACTGAGTCTCCACAGCTCTTTGAGTTGGATAAATGGGAAGATGCATCTCCCTCAGTGAAGAGATTCCTCCCGTTGGTCCTAAATGGATCATCTTGTGGTTCTAGACACCAATCCCTCGCACAAGTTTGAGGATAACTTTTTTCTTCATCAATCATATAATAATTATAAATGTTTCAATAACTTATTAACACTGCAAATATAGACTGAATCTGACACTTTCGGATAGAACAGTCCAATCATTAGAGTTGTTCTGGTGAACAGTTGTTCAACTCCAGGACAAATAAATACTGCTTTGGACAAGGAGACTAACAAGCTACACAATACTCAGAATGTCTAGTCTCAGTAATGTTTTATACAATTGCAGCAAGGTTTTATTTCTGTACTCTATATATTCCCCATACAATAAAGTGCAACATCACATTCACCTTTTTTACATGTTCATGTGGACCTTAACAAGAACACTTTGAGGCCTTTATCTAGCTATTTAATAGAATCTCTGCATTTGATTTTATCACAAAAATGGATCTGTTGTAAACTATTTACTGAATCCTTTAATCTCCTTCTTTGTCTATAACTTCGTCTGCAAACTTGTAATTGTACCAATGACCCCCCCGCATAGACCTAATTGAGCTAGATGGTGAACAGCTGGTAACCCACCTGTTAGTGGCTGACTGTTCTCATTTAACGAATTCTGAGCAGCATACAGATCTTAAGCTGCTTTGATCTAAAAGCAGATGGTGTGCGGGGCGGGGCGGGGGGGGGGGGTGCGGTCAACTCGGGCCAATTTATAAAGCAACTTTAACTCACTCCCAGTGAGCCAGAGAAGACACAGCAAAGAATGAGTTTGGGAATTCGAAGCTGGGTTGGGAGGAGGTGCTTTTTATCCTTGGTAGGTGACTGGTAAGTAGTTCTCTTCATTTGTCTGTTTGTTTATTTTCCTTTTTTGGAATTGTAGTTGTTGAAGTTAACCTACGGTTTAAGACATGGCAGGAGATCCCAGACCCCTGTCCTGCTCCTCATGTGACGTGGGAGCTCACGGACACGTCCACTGTCCCTGGCTCCTTCACGTGCAAGTGTCCAGTTGCAGCTCCTGTTAGACCACATGATGGCTCTGGAGCTGTGGATAGACTCACTTTGGAGCATCTGCAATGCTGAGGATGTCATGGATAGCCCGTTTAATGAGTGGTCACACCGCAAGTGAAAGTTACTGAACGAGATAGAAAATGGGTGAGCAAAAGACGAGAGCAGGAAAGCAGTGCAGGTGTCCCCCGCAGTCATCTCCCTGCAAAACCGGTATACCGCTTTGGATATTGTTGAGGGAGATGGCTCACCAGGGGAAAGCAGCAGAAGCCAGGTTCATGGCACCGTGGCTGGCTCTGCTGCGCAGGAGGGCAGGAAGTGGTGGGGCTATAGGGCTTGTGGACTCCATCGTAAGGGGAATAGACAGGCGGTTTCGTGGACACAACCGAGACTCCAGGATGGTATGTTGCCTCCCTGGTGCAAGGGGCAAGGATGTCTCGGAGCGCCTGCAGGGCTTTTTGAGGGAGGGTGAACAGCCAGATGTCATGGTGCACATAGGCACCAACGACATATGTTTTAAAAAAACAAAACCATGAGGTCCTACAACCTGAATTCTGAGTTAGGAGTTAAACTTAAAAAGTAGGACCTCAAAGGTAGTAATCTCAGGATCGCTACCAGTGCCATGAGCTAGTGGGAGTAGGAATGTGAGGATAGGTAGGATGATCCAGCAGAGGGCAGTAGAGCGGAGCTGCTGATTGGTGTTGCAAGGGAAATTTGCATACCTCCGTCGTGGTCACCCTAATTTGAAGGTAGTTTGTGGATGAGCTGTTGGCAAGTGACACTTAAACCCGAAACACTTCTTCAGTGTTTCCCTCCCTACCCCCTCTAACCAAAAAAAACCAACCGCTGTAAAGATCAAGAGGAAGGCTCGAGGTCAGGGAGAAGTTGAACCGTGACGCCGCAGCCTGCAGGTAAGGGATTGGCTGGTGACTGGTAAGTCGTTTTTCTTTTATATTCCCTCGGGTGTTATCGTGCAGGGCGCAGAGGTTGCTGAGTGAGTGCTTGCTGAGAAGGGGAGTGAATAACAGGTAAGGACTTTTTTTCTTCTTTTTTTATCTAGGGGGATGGCAGGGAAGGTAGTGCAATGTAGATGGGTGACGGTGAGAGGGGCTGGGAGGAAGCAGTCAGTACAGGGATTCCCTGTGGTCGTTCCCCTTAGTAACAAGTATACCGCTTTGGATACTGTTGTGGGGGGGGGGGACTTACCAGGGGTAAGCCATGGGGTGCAGGTCTCTGTATGGGGTTTTGTAAAAAGTGTCAAAAGATTCTTGCGGCGACTGACGAAAGAGAGCCGTCTCACTGCCGCTAGGCGGCGAGCCCATAGGCTCGCAACATCTGCGCACGTAGTGCGCGCCGCAAAATATATGCACATTTTAGGAGGCAATAAGTAGCTTAAAATTGCATCCTTCAATCTAATTGTTAGGGTAAGGTTAGGGTTACGGTAACGGTTAGGGTTAGGGTTTTGTAAAAAGTGTCAACAAATTAGGTTTAGGGTTAGGGTTAGGGGTAGGGCTAGGGTTAGGGTTAGGGTTAGGGTTAGGGTTTTGTAAAAAGTGTCAAAAAATTAGGGCTAGGG
>NC_092714.1:3802874-3805374 GCF_047496885.1 Scyliorhinus torazame
TAACCTCTATGTTGTAAGGCTGTGAATAGAGTATTTACTGCAGTCTCAAAATCTGAGTTTTCTGAGCAAATACGGTGGAACCTTATCAATTGTGATTTGATGAGGCCCCGAAAGACGTGTTTTGGGTGATGGCTATTGGTGTGTAGGAGTGCATGTGTGTCTGTAGGTTTAAAGAAGACTTTAGTAGCTAATTTGTATTCTCCATTATCCTTTATAACTTTGTATACCGTGGTGTCCAAAAAATCTATTGTGTGTTCATGTGAAATGACCTTAATTTTAATAGATGCGTGATGGTTGTTGAGGATCTGTACAAATTGTTCAAACTCCAATTGTGTGTGTGTCCAAACACCCCATATATCATCTAGATATCTATAATAGCATAGTGGTGTTTTGGGGCACTTTTTGAAGACTGTTTGTTCCCATTCCGCCATGTAAATATTGGCATAGGCCGGTGCAAATTTCTTTCCCATTGCTGTACCTTTAATCTGTAAATAATGTTCATTATTAAATTGAAAGTCATTTCTCGTTAGGCCTAAGTGTAATAATTGGACGAGGATTGCATCTAGTCTATTGGGTTGCCAATGTCTCTTAAAAATATTCCTCACCGCCTCAATTCCTCTATCCGTCTCAATGTTGGTGTAGAGACTGTCAACGTCCATAGTGAATAACATTGTTTTAGAAGTGAGATTTAGGGATCTAACAATTTCAACGAAATGAAAGGTGTCTTTGATGTAGCTCGGATGTTTTTGGGCTAAGGGGTTTAGAAATGAGTCTATGTACTCTGCAATTCTATAGGATTCGCTCCCGCAGTCTGAGACTATGGGTCTACCTGGGGGAATTTTATGTGGAACCGTCCATGTTTCCGGATTTTTATGTATTTTTGGGAGGAGATAAAATATTCGTGGTAAGGGTTGTAATTGTGTAAAATAGTCCAATTGTTTTTCAGTAATATACTGTAAATTGTGTAATTGTACCATCAAGCCTGTAATCTGGTCATATGTTTGATGGTATATTGGTGTTGATAACTTAGTGTAGTACTCCTTGTTGTTAAGTTGTCGATAAGCTTCAAAAAGATACTGTTGTCGATCCATAACAACAATATTATTTCCTTTGTCTGCTGGCTTTATGATGATATCTAAGTTAGATTTAAGCTGCCTGATTGCTTGTCGTTCCATTCTCGTTAAGTTTTGTTTGTCTTTTACTTGTTTGATTTTTGTGATGTCTGAATTAATTTTTTGGATGAAACTTTTTATTTCTGGGTCTATTTTTTGTTCTGGTGGGTTCCAATTTGATTGAGGTAGGAAGGGTTGTTTGTCATCTGATGTTGCATATTCAAAAAAACTGAGGATTTTAATTCTTCTGAAAAAGCTTTCAAGATCTATTTGAATTTGTGTATTATCTGGCTTTTGTACTGGGACAAACGTTAATCCTTTGTTTAAAATTTTTTCTTGTATCATGGTAAGTTTGAATGTACTTGATATGTTAACTATTGTATTGTTAAGATTGAGTGGTTCTTCTTGTAGGCTCGTTTTATTGCCATGTAAGTGTGTTAACCAATTATTTAGTATAGCTATAGCTGTTTCGTCCGTCCAATGAATGTTATCTAACTGGACTTGGAAAAACCTATTCGGAATTGCTGGGATGAAAGAATGCTGGTTAATGTACTGGTTTAAGGCTGTGATAGTTTTCTTCTGTTCTTGTGGGAGATTTGCACTATAATTGAGTTCAACTATAAAAATCTCTGCTTTAGGGAATTTTTGTTTTGTAGTATTCAATAGAATCTCGAGTTGTTTAATCGCAGTGGAAGGTTTTTGTGTGCGGTTATCAATACCAATTGATAACACCACTTTTTGTATTTTCGGAGAGGGTTGTAATTTGTTTAGAACAGTACTGATGTGGGAAAATTTTGCTCCAGGAAAACAGTCGAATTGTATGTTTGGATCCGGACAATGTTTAATTTTCATGAGGTTGGAATCTCCTATTATTAATGTAGATTTTTGTGGCAAAAATGGCCAATCTTCATTCTTGTCATTTGTGTGAAGATGTTGTATCATAGATATTGTAGTTACTTTTTGTATCATGGGGAATGTTGTGTCCGGTGATGATGAGTGTGTCTGTAATGACTGTGTAGGGTTGTGTCTATCCATCTCTGGGCTAGCAGCTCTGTAGGACCAAGTAAGTGATTGGATAGGGGCTTTTAAAAGACCTAGAAAACTCGAACATGTCGGTGTAGATGACGGGGATGAAACTATGTGTTCCATAATTAAATTCTTAGAAGTACTTGGCACTGTTTGTGTTTGTATTTGCTGTTTTCTGTGTAATGTTATTGGTGTTGAGATGTCTGTATGTTCGGAAAGTGATCCTGCAATTTGTTGATTGTCCTGTTGTTGTTTTGTAGAAGTAGTCGTTTTTAATCCTTTCAATGTTAAGACCTTTTGTAAGTTCAAGATATATTCTTTTGTTTTTTGGATTGTTTTAGTTCTGAATTTATTCTTAACTT
>NC_092714.1:3815374-3830374 GCF_047496885.1 Scyliorhinus torazame
ATTGTTAAGATTGAGTGGTTCTTCTTGTAGGCTCGTTTTATTGCCATGTAAGTGTGTTAACCAATTATTTAGTATAGCTATAGCTGTTTCGTCCGTCCAATGAATGTTATCTAACTGGACCTGGAAAAACCTATTCGGAATTGCTGGGATGAAAGAATGCTGGTTAATGTATTGGTTCAAGGCTGTGATGGTCCTCTTCTGTTCTTGTGGGAGATTTGCACTATAATTGAGTTCAACTATAAAAATCTCTGCTTTAGGGAATTTTTGTTTTGTAGTATTCAATAGAATCTCGAGTTGTTTAATCGCAGTGGAAGGTTTTTGTGTGCGGTTATCAATACCAATTGATAACACCACTTTTTGTATTTTCGAAGAGGGTTGTAATTTGTTTAGAACAGTACTGATGTGGGAAAATTTTGCTCCAGGAAAACAGTCGAATTGTATGTTTGGATCCGGACAATGTTTAATTTTCATGAGGTTGGAATCTCCTATTATTAATGTAGATTTTTGTGGCAAAAATGGCCAATCTTCATTCTTGTCATTTGTGTGAAGATGTTGTATCATAGATATTGTAGTTACTTTTTGTATCATGGGGAATGTTGTGTCCGGTGATGATGAGTGTGTCTGTAATGACTGTGTAGGGTTGTGTCTATCCATCTCTGGGCTAACAGCTCTGTAGGACCAAGTAAGTGATTGGATAGGGGCTTTTAAAAGACCTAGAAAACTCGAACATGTCGGTGTAGATGACGGGGATGAAACTATGTGTTCCATAATTAAATTCTTAGAAGTACTTGGCACTGTTTGTGTTTGTATTTGCTGTTTTTTGTGTAATGTTATTGGTGTTGAGATGTCTGTATGTTCGGAAAGTGATCCTGCAATTTGTTGATTGTCCTGTTGTTGTTTTGTAGAAGTAGTCGTTTTTAATCCTTTCAGTGTTAAGACCTTTTGTAAGTTCAAGATATATTCTTTTGTTTTTTGGATTGTTTTAGTTCTGAATTTATTCTTAACTTTTGTTTTGTGCCATTGTACAGCTTTTGAAAAAGCTTCCTCGCATCTATTTATATCGATAATTTTTTGTAATTTATTAAATAATGTTTTCAGGTTTGTTTTATAATGTTGAATTAATAAAACTTTAGTGTTATAAACCCAATTGTTTGCATTGATTGTTAATCTATTTGTTGTTGTAGTAGTTAACCCTGCTGGTTTTATTGAGTCTATTAGTGACTTTGATAATTGTACAATGTGTGTAGGGGTGTCCTCTTCAAGAATAGATAATTGGTGCATACTTTGTAACATTTTAAAAATTATTTTAACGGTTGGGATGAATGTATTTGTCCGGATATAAATGGGATTCATTGTATTGTTGTTCATTTTGTGATGACCGCCACATCCAGGTTACCTTGAAAAGAAATGTTTTTTTTGTAAATTAAATATTTAAGTTAGATATACTTATAATTAGGAAAGTACAAGTACATGACAGTTAAGAATCTTGGACAATTTTTAATAAAATATTTTAGGAAAAATAATTATTTTTATTCACACTTTTACTAAATTATCAATAAACATTTATATTTACGGAAACCAAATATAATATACATATCAATACATATTTTAATGTTTACATAAGAAAAAAACTTTTGATACTCTTATTCTCCGTTTGTTACCTAAGACTACTATATAAAGTAGCTAGGTTTTTTGGGGAGAAATGGATACTGCAGTATATGTCTAAAAGGTGGTAGAAATGGACGATAGTTAGTTTTAAAGTATAGTTAGGGTAATTTAATTTTTTTTTTTTTTTTTTTTTTTTTTTTTTTTTTTTTTTTTTTTTTTTTTTTTTTTCCTTCAAATATATTGTAACCAATTGTGAAGAATGGCCATGGCTGTGTCGTCTGTCCAGGTTATATTATTGTGTGAAACAGTAAAAACTTTATTTGATATGCTTGGGATATAACATTTATTTCTAATAAAGTCATTTAAAGTGACAATTGTTCGGATTTGTTTTTCTGGAAGTTTGCGGCTAAAATTGATTTCTGTGATGAAAATTTTAGTTCTGGGGAATTTTTGTGCGGCAATTTTTAATAGGATTTGTAATTGTTTAATAGCAGTGGTAGATGTTTGTGTACGGTTGAAAATACCTATGGAAAATATTATTGTATTTATTATGGGACAGGATTTTAATTTATGTAAAACGGAGGTAATGTGGATGAATTTTGCGCGTGGGAAACTGTCCAATTGAATATTGGGGTTGGGGCAATTTTTAATAGTGGATAGATTGGAGTCACCTATAATTAGAGCAGACTTTTTTGGTATTAAGAACCATTTTTTATTTTTGTAAAATGTATGGGGGTGTTGTAATATAATATATTTGGTCTCGTCATTCGTGGTAGTGGGTAAAATTTTATTTGGTATGTGTCTAACGTCGGTTATTTTTATAATTGGACTGTCAGTTACGTCGTCACTTGATTGTGACTGGACTGGGGTTGTTAGTAGATCGAAGTGTGTGGTATAAGTTGGGATTTGTGGTATAGGTGTAAAATTGTCATTGTGACTTAGTGCTGCATATTCAAAATCCGAATTTATGTCCTGTGTTTCCGGAGGGTCAATTATCTTTGTGTCTATAGGTGAAATGTTAATATTCGAATTAAAAATGTAGTTATGAGTTTTTTCAATAATCTCGAATCTTGCATTTTGTCTGAAATTTTTGTTATACCACCTTTTTGCCATATCAAATGCCTCTTGTGGCCGCTCCTTCCCAAAATCTTTTTCTAATTTGTTAAGTAATTTTTTTAGGTGTGTTTTATAATGGTCTATAACAATTGTTTGGGTAGTTTGAGCCCAATTATTTGCATTTATTATTAATTTTGAGCTAATTTGCGGGGTAACTCCTATGGGTCGAATTGAATTGATTAATGTATTGGATACTTTTTTTATATATTTGGGGATGTTCCCTTCTGTTAACGTCAGGTGATGCATATATTGCAGCATTTTGTACATTATTTTGGTTGCTGGTAAATCGAAATTTTCTTCAGTGAAAAGGATGGTGGTATTCATCCTTAAAATAAAACAAAAAGAGTTAATTTCTTATATAATTTTAAATACTTTATATGTAAGTAACATTAGTTATCGATGAAATTTTTTTTTTTTTTTTTTTTTTTTTTTTTTTTTTTTTTTTTTTTTTTTTTTTTTGAGGAAAAACCGAATAAATGTAACCTAAAATACAAACCATTTAAAATTGTTGTATCTATATTAATTCAATTATTATTGTATATCAAACTACGTTAATGTGATAAAGATAGAGAGCACGAGATCGACCAGGCGCGAGACTGGAAAATAGCCTTAAAGTTTTTGGGAATTATTCCCAAATTATAACATACCTGAGAGTGGTTTTGCTGAGATTTTTGAAATTTGAATGTAGTCTAATAGTGGACTATCTAGTGGAAGGAATCATTCCTTGTTAGACTTTATATTTACTTTTATTAAAAATATTTGTATTAAAAAATGCTACCTGGAGAGTTGTGTAGAGAAACGAACTGGTTGATGGACTAGCCCTCTGCTATGTCACGATGGGAATCTTCCTTTGTAGATATTACAAAATGTTAAAGAATTTTGAAAAAATTATTTCTTTTTTATTAAAAAATGAGGAAAAATTTTTTGTGAAAAACCACTTTTTAAAAAAATTTTGTGCTATCTGCATCGAAGTAGAGAGTACAGATCTTTATGTGGGCTACTAAAACCTATTTTGTAGGCAAACAATGGTCCCGACATGTTTCGCAGACATTACTGCTCATCAGGGGACTGTTTTTCGTCCACTAAGAGCCTTCCTCTCACTAAATGTGTAGCACAAATTTCCAAATCAAAAATCTTACTTTTTTTTTAAAAAATTAAAAAAATTCCATTAAAAAAATCCTTATTTAAAAGATTTTTTAAAAAAAGTTTTAACTAGGTAAAGGTAATTAATTATTGAAATAGTTTTACCTCAGAATTAATCAAAAATAGTAGAAATGTTCTCTGAAACGTAGTAGAAATATGGAGGATTTGGTGAAGCAACCTACTCCGGAGTGAGTCTGGAAGCTTCTGACCAACTGTCAGCCAGTAACAGCTGCATAAAACCGTTTTTTTTAAAAAAAAAAAAACTGTGATGTCATAAACGTCAACATACCTGAAAGAATTAGCATATTTAAATTAGGAATTGTACATTTTGTAATATTAATATGGAGCTATTAATTATTTTAAAATGCTTTTTATCTTTTTGATCTCCTTTGATTGTCATTTAAACTGTCTTGTAAACCATCAAAATGAATGTTGGTTAACATGTGATTTAATTTGGTAAACGTATTGGCCAAAGGAAATCATATCAAATCACACATCTCATCGATATCCCACTCTCCATCTTCAGCACATATTTATGTAATAAATTTTAATCCTATCTATATTAACAAAAAAATGCTAATAGCCTAAGATCCTTTATGAAATGTTAAAAACGAACAAGAAATTGGTTTGATTTTTTAATATCTGATCATTGATTCGTTATATATAACTAATTCGTGTAGTTTAATTGGGAATTTATATTTTTTTATATTAAAAAGAATAATTTGGCGGGTTGAGTTCCGTAAAGAAATGTTTAAGTTTTTGAATGTAATTGAGGAAAGTGTGTTTAAAGAAAAGTGTGTTAGTAAAGATTTTAATGGGCAGTGACAGGAACTTGGAAAGCTCGGCTGCCGGTTTAAACTGTCTTTACCAAGATGGCGGGTGGCCAGCGGCCGCTGAAATCGCCGATAATAGTCCGAGTTATTAATGAAGTAATTTGTGTTGTGAGAAGACAGAATGGTAAGGTCTTTTGTCTGTCAACTTTGTTCGTGACTCGAGGTTAGTAACAAAGCTGTTAGGACGTATATTTACTGGAAAATTTATATTCGGCTGGAGTTAAAATGGCGGATCGGGTTTATTTTTTTAAAACAAAACCTTCGTTTTATGGAAGATCTTTGGATTTATTAATTATACTTTATGAAGATAAAACAAAGGGGGATAGTGTCTATCAATTATATACTGAACTGCGTTATGAAAAATTAGTTTGAAAGATTTTATATCGGAGGATTTATGTCGGGTGCGCAGCGTGACTGGTGAAACGGGAAAAGCAGGTATGTGTGTCTGTGTTGCAGTCAGTTTAAAAACCGTCAGTTAAGACCTGTAGTAGTAATTATGAGAAAAAAGTCAGTGAATTGGTCCTTATGAGCTATTATTCTTTTTTTAAAAAACATTTTTTATAAATCTTAGTCCTTTCATGGTATGAATATTTAAAGGGGAAGGGAGAAATATTATTTGGGGAAAGTTTTTTTTAAAAAAATCTGGGGTTTGTATGGAAAGGAGTTTTATGGAGAGAACTGGGGGATGTGATTGGTTGTTGGGGTGGGTCGTGGTGGGTTTTTCTGCAAAGTTTTTTATAGGAGTTTCGAGGTGGGGGTTGTAAGCAAAATGAGGGGTTTTACTTTTGGTAGAGGGGATGGGAAGGTTGGGGTGGAGGGTGCATACTAGGTTTGAGTGATGGGTAAGCTTTGGACCGGGCTGGAGTAGAGGGAGAAGGTTGGATGAGGGAAGTTTCTACTGTAGGAGGAGTTCCCAGATGAGGGAAGGGGCTTCTATGGTTAGGACAAGGGTTTTTTTTAAGGACAGGACTATGTCAATCAAGGATGAAGTGTTAATGGATAATATAGGGGTAATGGGGGGAAGAAAAACTTGGTTAACAATATAAACCAATGTTTTTCCAGAAAATATTTGTCCTTTATGGAAATGTGTATTTTTTTGTAGGTTCCGTACAGTATGTGGACCCGTATAATTCTGGACTAGGAAGATTCGAGAAAAGCAAGGTCCTTTGGATTGTGTAAGTGTGTCTTGATATTATTATACACATAAACTGAATAATATGTGCACTTATACAATCTGTTAGAGGTGGTTGTGCTTATTAAAGGGTGGAATATTATCAGAAATATGTGAGGGAGAAAGATCATTTTCTAATTATTAAAAACTTGCCTAATGTAACTAACTGGGAATAGTTATCATTTTATTTAAACAGGGTTTAAAGCTTCATGATTTATGTAGGGGGGCAAACGGTTTAGTGGGGAACAGGGTTTGTGGAGGGGTAGGCTGTTTGTGAATGAGGGGGTATGTGGGGGAGAGAAAAGGGGCCTGTGAGGTTGAGTTGTGGGGAGGAGGGAGGCCTATGAGGTTGAGTTGTGGGGAGGAGGGGGGGGGTTTGTGAGGTTGAGGTGTGGGGAGGAAAAAGGTCTGTGAGGTTGAGTTGTGGGGAGAAGAGGGGCTTATGAGGTTGTGTTGTGGGGAGGAAGGGGAACTGTGAGGTTGAGTTGTGGAGAGGAGGGGTTGTAGGGAGGAGGGGGGTCTGTGAGGTTGAGTTGTGGGGAGGAAGGGGGCTTGTGAGATTAAGTCGTGGGGAGAAGGGGGGCCCTATAAGATTAAAATATGGGGAGGGGGGGGTTCTGTAAAGTTGAGTTGTGGGGAGGAGGGGGAGGGTCTGTGAGATTAAGTTGTAGGGAGGAGGGGGATCTTGTGAGGTTGAATTGTGGGAAGGAAGGGGGGCCTGTAAGGTTGAGTTGTGGGGAAAAGGGGAGTCCTATAAGGTTAAGTTGTGGGGAGGAGGGGGGGGTCTGTGTAGTTAAGTTGTGGATAGGAAGGGGGGTCTGTGAAATTGAGTTGTGGGGAGAAGAGGGGGTATGTGAGGTTAAGTTGTAGGGAGGAGAAAGGACCTGTGAGGTTGAGTTGTGGGAAGGAGAGGGGATCTATGAGGTTGAGTTGTGGGGAGGAAGGGGAGTAGTTGAGGTTAAGTTGTGGGGAGGAAGGGGAGTATGGTGAGGTTGAGTTGTGGGGAGAAGAAAGGACCTGTGAGGTTGAGTTGTGGGGAGAAGAAAGGACCTGTGAGGTTGAGTTGTGGGGAGGAAAGGGGAACTATGAGGTTGAGTTGTGGGGAGGGGTTTGGGCCTGTGAGGTGAGTTGTGGGGAGGAAGGGGAGTCTAGTAAGGTTGAGTTGTAGGGAGGAGAATGAACCTGTGAGGTTGAGTTGTGGGGAGGAGGGGGGATCTATGAGATTGAGATGTGGGGAGGAGTTGGGGTCTGTGAGGTCTGGTGAGGTTAAGTTGTGGGGAGGAGAAAGGACTTGCGAGTTTGAGTTCTGGGGAAGAGAGAGGACCTATGAGGTTGAGTTGTGGGTAGGAGTTGGAGCCTGTGGGGTTGAGTTGTGGGGAGGAAGGGGGGTCTGGTGAGGTTAAGTTGTGGGGAGGAGAAAGGGCTTGTGAGGTTGAATTGTAGGGAGGAGAGTGGACCTATGAGGTTGAGTTGTGGTGAGTAGTTGGGGCCTGTGAGGTTGAGTTGTGGGAAGGAAGGGGGGTCTGGTGAGGTTAAGTTGTGGGGAGGAGAAAGGACTTGTGAGGTTGAGTTCTGGGGAAGAGAGGGGACGTATGAGGTTGAGTTGTGGTGAGGAGTTGGGGCCTATGAGGTTGAGTTGTGTGGAGGAGTTGGGGCCTGTAAGGTTGAGTTGTGGGAAGGAAAGGGGATCTGGTGAGGTTAAGTTGTGGGGAGGAGAAAGGACTTGTGAGGTTGAGTTCTGGGGAAGAGAGGGGACCTATGAGGTTGAGTTGTGGTGAGGAGTTGGGGCCTATGAGGTTGAGTTGTGTGGAGGAGTTGGGGCCTGTAAGGTTGAGTTGTGGGGAGGAAAGGGGATCTGGTGAGGTTAAGTTGTGGGGAGGAGAAAGGACTTGTGAGGTTGAGTTCTGGGGAAGAGAGGGGACCTATGAGGTTGAGTTGTGGTGGGGAGTTGGGGCCTATGAGGTTGAGTTGTGTGGAGGAGTTGGGGCCTGTAAGGTTAAGTTGTGGGAAGGAAGGGTGGTTTTGTGAGGATGAGTTGTGGGGAGGAGAAAGGACCCTTGAGTTTGAATTGTGGAGAGGAGAGTGCATCTATGATGTTGAATTGTGGGGAGGAGTTGGGGTCTATAAGGTTGAGTTGTGGGAAAAAAAGGGGGGGCTCCGGTGAGGTCGAGTTATGTGGAGGAGAAAGGATCTGTGAGGTTAAATAGTGGGAGGAGAGGGTGTCTATGAGGTTAAGTTGTGGGGAGGAGTTGGGGCCTGTGAGGTTGAGTTTTGGGGAGGAAGGGGGGTCTGGTGTGGTATAAGTTGTGGGGAGGAGAAGGGATGTATGAGGTTGAATTGTGGGGAGGAAAGGGGACCTATGAGGTTGAGTTGTGGGGAGGAGTTGGGGTCTATGAGGTTGAGTTGTGGGGAGGAAGGGGGGTCTGGTGTGGTATAAGTTGTGGGGAGGAGAAAGGACTTGAGGTTAAGTTGTGGGAGAAGAGGGGACCTATGAGGTTGAGTTGTGGGGAGGAGTTGGGGCCTGTGAGGTTAAGTTGTAGGGAGGAAGGGGGGGTCTAGTAAGGTTGAATTGTGGGGAGGAGAAAGGAACTGTGAGGTTGAGTTGTGGGGAGGAGAGGGGACCTATGAGGTTGAGTTATCAGGAGGAGTTGGGGCCTGTGAGATTGATTTGTGGGGAGGAAGGGGGTCTGGTAAGGTTGAGTTGTGGGGAAGAGAAAGGACCTATGAGGTTAAATTGTGGGGGGGAAAATTGGGGCCTGTGAGGTATGTGTTGTGGGGAGGAAGGGGGGTCTGGTGAGGTTAAGTTGTGTGGAGGAAGAAAGGACCTGTGAGGTTGAGTTGTGGGGAGAAAGGGGGTCTGGTGAGGTTGAGTTGTGGGGGGGAGAAAGGACCTGTGAAGTTGAGTTGTGGGGAGGAGAGGGGAACTATGAGGTTGAGTTGTGGTGAGGAAGGGGGGTCGGGTGAACTTGAGTTGTAGGAAGGAGAAAGGACTTGTGAGGTTGAGTTGTGGGGACGAGAGGGAATCTATGAGGTTGAGTTGTGGGGGGGAGCTGGGGCCGATGAGGTTGAATTATGGGGAAGAAGTGGGGTCTGGTGAGGTTGAGTATGTAGGGAGGAGAGAGGACCTGTGAGGTTAAGTTGTGGGAAGGAGAGGTGATCTATCAGGTTTAGTTGTGGAGAGGAGAGGGGACCTCTGAGATTGAGTTGTGGAGAGGAGTTGGGACCTGTGAGGTTGAGTTGTGGGGAGGAAGAGGGGTCTAGTGAGGTTGGGTTGTGGGGAGGAGAAAGGACCTATGAGGTCGAATTGTGGGGAGGAGAGGGGACCTATAAGGTTGAGTTGTGGGGAAGGGTTGGGGCCTGTAAGGTTGAGTTGTGGGGAGGAAGGGGGATCTGGTGCGGTTGAATTGTGGGGAGGAGAAAGGACCTATGAGGTTGAGTTGTGGGGAGGAGAGAGGACTTATGAGGTTGAGTTGTGGGGAGAAGTTGGGGTCTGTGAGGTTGAATTGTGGGGAGGAAGGGGGGTCTGGTAAGGTTAAGTTGTGGGGAGGAGAAAGGACCTGTGAGATTGAGTTGTAGGGGAGGGGGCTCTGGTGAGGTTGAGTTGTGGGGAAGAGAAATGACTTGTGAGGTTAAGTTGTGGGAGGAGAGGGGATTTATGAAGTTGAGTTGTGGAGGGGAGTTGGGGCCTGTGAGGTTGAGTTGTGGGGAGGAAGGGGGATCTGGTGCGGTTGAATTGTGGGGAGGAGAAAGGACCTATGAGGTTGAGTTGTGGGGAAGAGAAAGGAACTGTGAGGTTGAGTTGTGGGGAGGAGTTGGGGCCTGTGAAGTTGAGATGTGGGGAGGAAAGGGGGTCGGGTGAGGTTGAGTTGTGGGGAGGAAGGGGGGTGTGGTGCGGTTGAGTTAAGGCGAGGAGAAAGGGCCCGTGAGTTTGAGTTGTGGGGAAGAGAGGGGATTTATGAGGTTAATTTGTGGGGAGGAGTTAGGACCAGTGAGGTTGAGTTGTGGGGAGGAAGGGGGGTCTGGTGAGGTTGGGTTGTGGGGAGGAGAAAGGACTTATGAGGTTGAGTTGTGGGGAGGAGGGGGGGATTCATGAGGTTAATTTGTGGGGAGGAGTTAGGACCAGTGAGGTTGAGTTGTGGGGAAGAAGGGGGATCTGGTAAAGTTGAGTTGTGGGGAAGAGAGAGGACCTGTGAGGTTGAGTTGTGGGAAGGAGAGGTGGCCTATGAAATTTAGTTGTGGAGAGGAGTTGGGGCCTGTAAGGTATGTGTTGTGGGGAGGAAGGGGGGTCTGGTGAGGTTAAGATTGTGGGGAGGAAGAAAGACCTATGAGGTTGAGTTGTGGGGAGGAGAGAGGACCTATGAAGTTGAGTTGTGGGGAGGAGTTGGGTCCTGTGAGGTTGAGTTATGGGGAGGAAAGGGGGTTCTGATGCAGTGGAGTTGTGGGGAGGAGAAAGGATCCATGAGGTTGAGTTGTGGGGAGGAGAGGGGAATCCCTGAGGTTGAGTTGTGGGGAGGAGTTGTGGTCTATGAAGTTGAGTTGTGGGGGAAAAAAAATAAACTGGTGAGATTGGGTTATAGGGAGGAGAAAGGACCTGTGAGGTTGAGTTGTGGGAAGAAGAGGGGATCTATGAGGTTGAGTTATGGGGAGCAGTTATGGCCTGCGAGGTTGAATTGTGGGGAGGAAGGAGGGTCTGGTGAGGTTGAGTTGTGGGGAGGAGAAAGGACTTGTGAGGTTCAGTTGTGGGGAGGAGAGGGAATCTATAAGTTTGAGTTGTGGGGAGGAATTGGGGCTTGTGAGATTGAGTCGTGGGGAGAAAGGGGGTCTGGTGAGTTTGAGTTGTGGGTAGGAGAAAGGACCTGTGAGGTTGAGTTGTGGGGAGAAAGGGGGTTTGGTGAGGTTGAGTTGTGGGGGGGGGGGGAAAAGAAAGGACCTGTGAAGTTGAGTTGTGGGGAGGAGAGGGGAACTATGAGGTTGAGTTGTGGGGAGGAAGGAGGGTCGGGTGAGCATTGAGTTGTAGGAAGGAGAAAGGACTTGTGAGGTTGAGTTGTGGGGACGAGAGGGAATCTATGAGGTTGAGTTGTGGGGGGGAGTTGGGGCCTATGAGGTTGAGTTATGGGGAAGAAGGGGGGTCTGGTGAGGTTGAGTATGTGGGGAGGAGAGAGGACCTGTGAGGTTAAGTTGTGGGAAGGAGAGGTAATCTATCAGGTTTAGTTGTGGAGAGGAGAGGGGACCTCTGAGATTGAGTTGTGGAGAGGAGTTGGGACCTGTGAGGTTGAGTTGTGGGGAGGAAGAGGCGTCTAGTGAGGTTGGGTTGTGGGGAGAAGAAAGGACCTGTGAGGTCGAATTGTGGGGAAGAGAGGGGAGCTATAAGGTTGAGTTGTGGGGAAGAGTTGGGGCCTGTGAGGTTGAGTTGTGGGGAGGAAGGGGGGGTCTGGTGAGGTTGAGTTGTGGGGAGGAGAAAGGACTTGTGAGGTTGAGTTATGGGGAGGAGAGGGGGACTGTGAGGTTGAGTTGTGGGGAGGAGTTGGGGTCTGTGAGGTTGAGTAATGGGGAAGAAGGGAGGTCTGGCGAGGTTGAGTTGTGTGGAGAAGAAAGGATCTGTGAGGTTGAGTTGTGGGAGGAGAGGGGACTTATGAAGTTGAGTTGTGGAGAGGAGTTGGGGCCTGTGAGGTTGAGTTGTGGGGAGGAAGGGGGGTCTGGTACGGTTGAATTGTGGGGAGGAGAAGGACCTATGAGGTTGAGTTGTGGGGAAGAGAAAGGACCTGTCAGGTTGAGTTGTGGGGAGGAGTTGGGGCCTGTGAGGTTGAGATGTGGGAAGGAAAAGGGGGTCGGGTGCGGTTGAGTTGTGGGGAGGAAGGGGGGTGTGGTGCGGTTGAGCTGAGGGGAGGAGAAAGGGCCTGTGAGGTTGAGTTGTGGGGAAGAGAGGGGATTTATGAGGTTAATTTGTGGGGAGGAGTTAGGACCTGTGAGGTTGAGTTGTGGGGAGGAAGGGGGGTCTGGTACGGTTGAGTTGTGGGGAGGAGAAAGGAACTGTGAGGTTGAGTTGTGGGGAGGAAAGGGAGCCTATGAGGTTGAGTTGTGGGGAGCAAAAAGGACTTGTGAGGTTGAGTTTTGGGGAGGAAGGGGGATCTGGTGAGGTTGATTCGTGGGGAGGAGAAAAGACCTGTGAGGTTGAGTTGTGGGGAGGAGAGGTGATCTATGAGGTTAAGTTGTGGAAAGGAAGGGGGGTCTGGTAAGGTTAAGTTGTGGGGAGGAGAAAAGACCTGTGAGATTGAGTTGTGGGGAGGAGCGGGGACGTATGGGGTTGAGTTGTGGTGAGGAGTTGGGGTCTATGAAATTGAGTTGTGGGGAGGAAGGGGGGTCCGGTGAGATTAAGTTGTAAGGAGGAGAAAGGACCTGTGAGGTTGAGTTGTGGGGAGGAGAAGGGACCTATGAGGTTAAGTTGTGGGTAGGAGTTCGGTCCTGTGAGGTTGAGTTATGGGGAGGAAGGGGGGTCTGGTGTGGTTGAGTTGTGGGGAGGGGAAAGGATCTATGAGGTTGAGTTGTGGGGAGGAGAGGAGAATACCTAAGGTTGAGTTGTGGGGAGGAGTTGTGGTGTATGAGGTTAAGTTGTGGGGGGAAAAAAAATAAATAAACTGGTGAGGTTGGGTTATAAGGAGGAGGAAGGACCTGTGAGGTTGAGTTGTGGGAAGAAGAGGGGATTCATGAGGTTGAGTTATGGGGAGCAGTTATGGTCTGCGAGGTTGAGTTGTGAGGAGGAAGGAGGGTCTGGTGAGGTTGAGTTGTGGGAAGGAGAAAGGACCTGTGAGGTTGAGTTATGGGAAGGAGAGGTGACCTATGAGATTTAGTTGTGGAGAGAAGTAGGGGCGTGTAAGTTTAAGTTGTGGGGAGGAAGGGGGGTCTGGTGAGGTTGAGTTGTCGGTAGGAGAAAGGACCTGTGAGGTTAAATTGTGGAAAGGAGAGGGGATCCATGGGGTTGAGTTGTGGGAAGGAGTTGGGGCCTGTAAGGTTGAGTTGTGGGGAGGAAGGGGGGCCTATGAGGTTGAGTTGTGGGGAGGAGAAAGGACTTATGAGGTTGAGTTGTGGGGAGGAAGGGGGGTCTGGTGAGGTTAAGTTGTGGGGAGGAGAAAGGACCTGTGAGGTTGAGTTGTGGGGAGGAGAGGGGACCTATAATGTTGGGTTGTGGGGAAGAATTGGGGCCTGTGAGGTTGAGTTGTGGGCAGGAAGGGGGGTCTGGTGAGATTGAGTTGTGGGTAGGAGAACGGATCTGTGAGGTTGAGTTATGGGAGGAGAGGGGACTTATGAGGTTGAGTTGTGGAGAGGAGTTGGGGCTTGTGAGGTTAAGTTGTAGGGAGGAAGGTGGTCTGGTGAGGTTGGGTTGTGGGGAAGAGAAAGGACCTATGAGATAGAGTTGTGGGGAGGATTTGGGGTCTATGGGGTTGGGTTGTAGGGAGGAAGGGGTGGTCTGGTGAGGTTGAGTTGTCAGAAGGAGGAAGGACCTGTGAGGTTTAGTTATGGGGAGGAGTTAGGGCCTATGAGGTTGAGTTGTGGGGAGGAAGGGGGGTCTGGTTCGGTTGAGTTGTGGGGAAGAGAAAGATCGCGCGAGGTTGAATTGTGGGGAGGAGAGGGGACCTATGGGGTTGAATTGTGGGGAGGAGTTGGGGGTTGTGAGGCTAAATTCTGAGGAGGAAGGGGGGTCTGGTGAGGTTGAGTTGTGGGGAGAAGGAAGGATCTGTTAGGTTGAGCTATGGGTGAGGAGAAGGGGCGTATGAGGTTGAGTTGTGGGGAGAAGTTGGGGCCTGTGAGGTTGAATTGTGGGGAGGAAGGGGGGTCTGGCGAAGTTTAATTGTGGGGTGGAGAAAGTAACTGAGGTTGAGTTATGGGGAAGAGAGGGGGCCTATGAGGTTGAATTGTGGGGATGAGTTGGGATTTATGAGGTTGAGTTGTGGGGTGGAGGGGGTGTCTGGTAAGGTTGAGTTGTGGGGAGGAGAAAGAACCTGTAAGGTTATGGGGAGGAGAGGGGTAGGGTTAGGTTTAGGGTTAGGGTTTAGGGGTTAGGGTTTAGGGGTTAGGGTTAGGATTCCGGGTTACGGACAGAAGGGTGTCCTTATAAAAGTGAGGATAGTGCCAGGGAAGATTATGGATAGGGCTAGGAATATGAAGATTTGTAGGATAGATATAAGAATCAAAAAAAAAAAAAAAAAAAAAAAAAAAAAAAAATCGTGTATTATGACACTACTTGGAACAAGTTAATGTTATACGTGGCACTCGTCAAGGTTAGGATTCCGGGTTACGGACAGATGGGTGGTTACCCTTTTTTTTCTGCACCCAATAAGGGATACAGCGCCGAAGCGTCTGCCACTTTACTGGCGCACGTTCAACATTCTTTTCCGCATAGGATTTTACGTCATCTTGTTTCACGGAACTGAAAAAATATTTAAAAATTTAAAATAAAAACAAGTTGGAAAATAGTACGTGAGCAGCGAAGATTAGATTGTAGTTATATAAGAAGGTTGGGATGAAAGATTATTTAAAATTGTAAATGTGTAGGGTTTAGGGGTTAGGGTTAAGGGTTTGGGTTTAGGGTTAGGGTTTAGGGTTAGGGTTGGGTTTAGGGTTGGGTTTAGGGTTTAGGGGTTAGGGTTAGGGTTTAGGGTTTGGGGTTAGGGGTTAGGGTTTAGGGGTTAGGGTTAGGGTTTAGGGTTAGGGTTAGGGTTAGTAAAACGACACCAAATTAGGGTTAGGGTTTAAGGTTAGGGTTTAGGTTAGGGTTAGGGTTAGGTTTAGGGTTAGGGTTAGGGTTAGGATTCCGGATTCTGGACAGAAGGGTAACCTTATAAAAGTGAGGATAGTGTCAGGGAAGATTATGGATAGGGCTAGAAATATGAAGGTTTGTAGGATAGATATAAGAATAAGAGAATAGGGGAGAGAAAAAAAATTTAATAAAAAAGGTCACTCTTTATGGAGTTTGGGTTAGGGTTGTGGACTGTATAGAATTTGCAGTTTTCGTCTTGACTATAGTTTGATAAAGGAAAAAGTGAGGAATGAAGTGTATTATAAATGTGTAAAGTTATTGGGTTAATGTTTTGGATAAGAGTTAGAACTAATATCCCAAAAAAATATGTCTTA
>NC_092714.1:3835374-3850067 GCF_047496885.1 Scyliorhinus torazame
GGTTAGGGTTAGGGTTAGGGTTAGGGTTAGGGTTAGGGTTAGGGTTAGGGTTAGGGTTAGGGTTAGGGTTAGGGTTAGGGTTAGGGTTAGGGTTAGGGTTAGGGTTAGGGTTAGGGTTAGGGTTAGGGTTAGGGTTAGGGTTAGGGTTAGGGTTAGGGTTAGGGTTAGGGTTAGGGTTAGGGTTAGGGTTAGGGTTAGGGTTAGGGTTAGGGTTAGGGTTAGGGTTAGGGTTAGGGTTAGGGTTAGGGTTAGGGTTAGGGTTAGGGTTAGGGTTAGGGTTAGGGTTAGGGTTAGGGTTAGGGTTAGGGTTAGGGTTAGGGTTAGGGTTAGGGTTAGGGTTAGGGTTAGGGTTAGGGTTAGGGTTAGGGTTAGGGTTAGGGTTAGGGTTAGGGTTAGGGTTAGGGTTAGGGTTAGGGTTAGGGTTAGGGTTAGGGTTAGGGTTAGGGTTAGGGTTAGGGTTAGGGTTAGGGTTAGGGTTAGGGTTAGGGTTAGGGTTAGGGTTAGGGTTAGGGTTAGGGTTAGGGTTAGGGTTAGGGTTAGGGTTAGGGTTAGGGTTAGGGTTAGGGTTAGGGTTAGGGTTAGGGTTAGGGTTAGGGTTAGGGTTAGGGTTAGGGTTAGGGTTAGGGTTAGGGTTAGGGTTAGGGTTAGGGTTAGGGTTAGGGTTAGGGTTAGGGTTAGGGTTAGGGTTAGGGTTAGGGTTAGGGTTAGGGTTAGGGTTAGGGTTAGGGTTAGGGTTAGGGTTAGGGTTAGGGTTAGGGTTAGGGTTAGGGTTAGGGTTAGGGTTAGGGTTAGGGTTAGGGTTAGGGTTAGGGTTAGGGTTAGGGTTAGGGTTAGGGTTAGGGTTAGGGTTAGGGTTAGGGTTAGGGTTAGGGTTAGGGTTAGGGTTAGGGTTAGGGTTAGGGTTAGGGTTAGGGTTAGGGTTAGGGTTAGGGTTAGGGTTAGGGTTAGGGTTAGGGTTAGGGTTAGGGTTAGGGTTAGGGTTAGGGTTAGGGTTAGGGTTAGGGTTAGGGTTAGGGTTAGGGTTAGGGTTAGGGTTAGGGTTAGGGTTAGGGTTAGGGTTAGGGTTAGGGTTAGGGTTAGGGTTAGGGTTAGGGTTAGGGTTAGGGTTAGGGTTAGGGTTAGGGTTAGGGTTAGGGTTAGGGTTAGGGTTAGGGTTAGGGTTAGGGTTAGGGTTAGGGTTAGGGTTAGGGTTAGGGTTAGGGTTAGGGTTAGGGTTAGGGTTAGGGTTAGGGTTAGGGTTAGGGTTAGGGTTAGGGTTAGGGTTAGGGTTAGGGTTAGGGTTAGGGTTAGGGTTAGGGTTAGGGTTAGGGTTAGGGTTAGGGTTAGGGTTAGGGTTAGGGTTAGGGTTAGGGTTAGGGTTAGGGTTAGGGTTAGGGTTAGGGTTAGGGTTAGGGTTAGGGTTAGGGTTAGGGTTAGGGTTAGGGTTAGGGTTAGGGTTAGGGTTAGGGTTAGGGTTAGGGTTAGGGTTAGGGTTAGGGTTAGGGTTAGGGTTAGGGTTAGGGTTAGGGTTAGGGTTAGGGTTAGGGTTAGGGTTAGGGTTAGGGTTAGGGTTAGGGTTAGGGTTAGGGTTAGGGTTAGGGTTAGGGTTAGGGTTAGGGTTAGGGTTAGGGTTAGGGTTAGGGTTAGGGTTAGGGTTAGGGTTAGGGTTAGGGTTAGGGTTAGGGTTAGGGTTAGGGTTAGGGTTAGGGTTAGGGTTAGGGTTAGGGTTAGGGTTAGGGTTAGGGTTAGGGTTAGGGTTAGGGTTAGGGTTAGGGTTAGGGTTAGGGTTAGGGTTAGGGTTAGGGTTAGGGTTAGGGTTAGGGTTAGGGTTAGGGTTAGGGTTAGGGTTAGGGTTAGGGTTAGGGTTAGGGTTAGGGTTAGGGTTAGGGTTAGGGTTAGGGTTAGGGTTAGGGTTAGGGTTAGGGTTAGGGTTAGGGTTAGGGTTAGGGTTAGGGTTAGGGTTAGGGTTAGGGTTAGGGTTAGGGTTAGGGTTAGGGTTAGGGTTAGGGTTAGGGTTAGGGTTAGGGTTAGGGTTAGGGTTAGGGTTAGGGTTAGGGTTAGGGTTAGGGTTAGGGTTAGGGTTAGGGTTAGGGTTAGGGTTAGGGTTAGGGTTAGGGTTAGGGTTAGGGTTAGGGTTAGGGTTAGGGTTAGGGTTAGGGTTAGGGTTAGGGTTAGGGTTAGGGTTAGGGTTAGGGTTAGGGTTAGGGTTAGGGTTAGGGTTAGGGTTAGGGTTAGGGTTAGGGTTAGGGTTAGGGTTAGGGTTAGGGTTAGGGTTAGGGTTAGGGTTAGGGTTAGGGTTAGGGTTAGGGTTAGGGTTAGGGTTAGGGTTAGGGTTAGGGTTAGGGTTAGGGTTAGGGTTAGGGTTAGGGTTAGGGTTAGGGTTAGGGTTAGGGTTAGGGTTAGGGTTAGGGTTAGGGTTAGGGTTAGGGTTAGGGTTAGGGTTAGGGTTAGGGTTAGGGTTAGGGTTAGGGTTAGGGTTAGGGTTAGGGTTAGGGTTAGGGTTAGGGTTAGGGTTAGGGTTAGGGTTAGGGTTAGGGTTAGGGTTAGGGTTAGGGTTAGGGTTAGGGTTAGGGTTAGGGTTAGGGTTAGGGTTAGGGTTAGGGTTAGGGTTAGGGTTAGGGTTAGGGTTAGGGTTAGGGTTAGGGTTAGGGTTAGGGTTAGGGTTAGGGTTAGGGTTAGGGTTAGGGTTAGGGTTAGGGTTAGGGTTAGGGTTAGGGTTAGGGTTAGGGTTAGGGTTAGGGTTAGGGTTAGGGTTAGGGTTAGGGTTAGGGTTAGGGTTAGGGTTAGGGTTAGGGTTAGGGTTAGGGTTAGGGTTAGGGTTAGGGTTAGGGTTAGGGTTAGGGTTAGGGTTAGGGTTAGGGTTAGGGTTAGGGTTAGGGTTAGGGTTAGGGTTAGGGTTAGGGTTAGGGTTAGGGTTAGGGTTAGGGTTAGGGTTAGGGTTAGGGTTAGGGTTAGGGTTAGGGTTAGGGTTAGGGTTAGGGTTAGGGTTAGGGTTAGGGTTAGGGTTAGGGTTAGGGTTAGGGTTAGGGTTAGGGTTAGGGTTAGGGTTAGGGTTAGGGTTAGGGTTAGGGTTAGGGTTAGGGTTAGGGTTAGGGTTAGGGTTAGGGTTAGGGTTAGGGTTAGGGTTAGGGTTAGGGTTAGGGTTAGGGTTAGGGTTAGGGTTAGGGTTAGGGTTAGGGTTAGGGTTAGGGTTAGGGTTAGGGTTAGGGTTAGGGTTAGGGTTAGGGTTAGGGTTAGGGTTAGGGTTAGGGTTAGGGTTAGGGTTAGGGTTAGGGTTAGGGTTAGGGTTAGGGTTAGGGTTAGGGTTAGGGTTAGGGTTAGGGTTAGGGTTAGGGTTAGGGTTAGGGTTAGGGTTAGGGTTAGGGTTAGGGTTAGGGTTAGGGTTAGGGTTAGGGTTAGGGTTAGGGTTAGGGTTAGGGTTAGGGTTAGGGTTAGGGTTAGGGTTAGGGTTAGGGTTAGGGTTAGGGTTAGGGTTAGGGTTAGGGTTAGGGTTAGGGTTAGGGTTAGGGTTAGGGTTAGGGTTAGGGTTAGGGTTAGGGTTAGGGTTAGGGTTAGGGTTAGGGTTAGGGTTAGGGTTAGGGTTAGGGTTAGGGTTAGGGTTAGGGTTAGGGTTAGGGTTAGGGTTAGGGTTAGGGTTAGGGTTAGGGTTAGGGTTAGGGTTAGGGTTAGGGTTAGGGTTAGGGTTAGGGTTAGGGTTAGGGTTAGGGTTAGGGTTAGGGTTAGGGTTAGGGTTAGGGTTAGGGTTAGGGTTAGGGTTAGGGTTAGGGTTAGGGTTAGGGTTAGGGTTAGGGTTAGGGTTAGGGTTAGGGTTAGGGTTAGGGTTAGGGTTAGGGTTAGGGTTAGGGTTAGGGTTAGGGTTAGGGTTAGGGTTAGGGTTAGGGTTAGGGTTAGGGTTAGGGTTAGGGTTAGGGTTAGGGTTAGGGTTAGGGTTAGGGTTAGGGTTAGGGTTAGGGTTAGGGTTAGGGTTAGGGTTAGGGTTAGGGTTAGGGTTAGGGTTAGGGTTAGGGTTAGGGTTAGGGTTAGGGTTAGGGTTAGGGTTAGGGTTAGGGTTAGGGTTAGGGTTAGGGTTAGGGTTAGGGTTAGGGTTAGGGTTAGGGTTAGGGTTAGGGTTAGGGTTAGGGTTAGGGTTAGGGTTAGGGTTAGGGTTAGGGTTAGGGTTAGGGTTAGGGTTAGGGTTAGGGTTAGGGTTAGGGTTAGGGTTAGGGTTAGGGTTAGGGTTAGGGTTAGGGTTAGGGTTAGGGTTAGGGTTAGGGTTAGGGTTAGGGTTAGGGTTAGGGTTAGGGTTAGGGTTAGGGTTAGGGTTAGGGTTAGGGTTAGGGTTAGGGTTAGGGTTAGGGTTAGGGTTAGGGTTAGGGTTAGGGTTAGGGTTAGGGTTAGGGTTAGGGTTAGGGTTAGGGTTAGGGTTAGGGTTAGGGTTAGGGTTAGGGTTAGGGTTAGGGTTAGGGTTAGGGTTAGGGTTAGGGTTAGGGTTAGGGTTAGGGTTAGGGTTAGGGTTAGGGTTAGGGTTAGGGTTAGGGTTAGGGTTAGGGTTAGGGTTAGGGTTAGGGTTAGGGTTAGGGTTAGGGTTAGGGTTAGGGTTAGGGTTAGGGTTAGGGTTAGGGTTAGGGTTAGGGTTAGGGTTAGGGTTAGGGTTAGGGTTAGGGTTAGGGTTAGGGTTAGGGTTAGGGTTAGGGTTAGGGTTAGGGTTAGGGTTAGGGTTAGGGTTAGGGTTAGGGTTAGGGTTAGGGTTAGGGTTAGGGTTAGGGTTAGGGTTAGGGTTAGGGTTAGGGTTAGGGTTAGGGTTAGGGTTAGGGTTAGGGTTAGGGTTAGGGTTAGGGTTAGGGTTAGGGTTAGGGTTAGGGTTAGGGTTAGGGTTAGGGTTAGGGTTAGGGTTAGGGTTAGGGTTAGGGTTAGGGTTAGGGTTAGGGTTAGGGTTAGGGTTAGGGTTAGGGTTAGGGTTAGGGTTAGGGTTAGGGTTAGGGTTAGGGTTAGGGTTAGGGTTAGGGTTAGGGTTAGGGTTAGGGTTAGGGTTAGGGTTAGGGTTAGGGTTAGGGTTAGGGTTAGGGTTAGGGTTAGGGTTAGGGTTAGGGTTAGGGTTAGGGTTAGGGTTAGGGTTAGGGTTAGGGTTAGGGTTAGGGTTAGGGTTAGGGTTAGGGTTAGGGTTAGGGTTAGGGTTAGGGTTAGGGTTAGGGTTAGGGTTAGGGTTAGGGTTAGGGTTAGGGTTAGGGTTAGGGTTAGGGTTAGGGTTAGGGTTAGGGTTAGGGTTAGGGTTAGGGTTAGGGTTAGGGTTAGGGTTAGGGTTAGGGTTAGGGTTAGGGTTAGGGTTAGGGTTAGGGTTAGGGTTAGGGTTAGGGTTAGGGTTAGGGTTAGGGTTAGGGTTAGGGTTAGGGTTAGGGTTAGGGTTAGGGTTAGGGTTAGGGTTAGGGTTAGGGTTAGGGTTAGGGTTAGGGTTAGGGTTAGGGTTAGGGTTAGGGTTAGGGTTAGGGTTAGGGTTAGGGTTAGGGTTAGGGTTAGGGTTAGGGTTAGGGTTAGGGTTAGGGTTAGGGTTAGGGTTAGGGTTAGGGTTAGGGTTAGGGTTAGGGTTAGGGTTAGGGTTAGGGTTAGGGTTAGGGTTAGGGTTAGGGTTAGGGTTAGGGTTAGGGTTAGGGTTAGGGTTAGGGTTAGGGTTAGGGTTAGGGTTAGGGTTAGGGTTAGGGTTAGGGTTAGGGTTAGGGTTAGGGTTAGGGTTAGGGTTAGGGTTAGGGTTAGGGTATAGGGTTAGGGTTAGGGTTAGGGTTAGGGTTAGGGTTAGGGTTAGGGTTAGGGTTAGGGTTAGGGTTAGGGTTAGGGTTAGGGTTAGGGTTAGGGTTAGGGTTAGGGTTAGGGTTAGGGTTAGGGTTAGGGTTAGGGTTAGGGTTAGGGTTAGGGTTAGGGTTAGGGTTAGGGTTAGGGTTAGGGTTAGGGTTAGGGTTAGGGTTAGGGTTAGGGTTAGGGTTAGGGTTAGGGTTAGGGTTAGGGTTAGGGTTAGGGTTAGGGTTAGGGTTAGGGTTAGGGTTAGGGTTAGGGTTAGGGTTAGGGTTAGGGTTAGGGTTAGGGTTAGGGTTAGGGTTAGGGTTAGGGTTAGGGTTAGGGTTAGGGTTAGGGTTAGGGTTAGGGTTAGGGTTAGGGTTAGGGTTAGGGTTAGGGTTAGGGTTAGGGTTAGGGTTAGGGTTAGGGTTAGGGTTAGGGTTAGGGTTAGGGTTAGGGTTAGGGTTAGGGTTAGGGTTAGGGTTAGGGTTAGGGTTAGGGTTAGGGTTAGGGTTAGGGTTAGGGTTAGGGTTAGGGTTAGGGTTAGGGTTAGGGTTAGGGTTAGGGTTAGGGTTAGGGTTAGGGTTAGGGTTAGGGTTAGGGTTAGGGTTAGGGTTAGGGTTAGGGTTAGGGTTAGGGTTAGGGTTAGGGTTAGGGTTAGGGTTAGGGTTAGGGTTAGGGTTAGGGTTAGGGTTAGGGTTAGGGTTAGGGTTAGGGTTAGGGTTAGGGTTAGGGTTAGGGTTAGGGTTAGGGTTAGGGTTAGGGTTAGGGTTAGGGTTAGGGTTAGGGTTAGGGTTAGGGTTAGGGTTAGGGTTAGGGTTAGGGTTAGGGTTAGGGTTAGGGTTAGGGTTAGGGTTAGGGTTAGGGTTAGGGTTAGGGTTAGGGTTAGGGTTAGGGTTAGGGTTAGGGTTAGGGTTAGGGTTAGGGTTAGGGTTAGGGTTAGGGTTAGGGTTAGGGTTAGGGTTAGGGTTAGGGTTAGGGTTAGGGTTAGGGTTAGGGTTAGGGTTAGGGTTAGGGTTAGGGTTAGGGTTAGGGTTAGGGTTAGGGTTAGGGTTAGGGTTAGGGTTAGGGTTAGGGTTAGGGTTAGGGTTAGGGTTAGGGTTAGGGTTAGGGTTAGGGTTAGGGTTAGGGTTAGGGTTAGGGTTAGGGTTAGGGTTAGGGTTAGGGTTAGGGTTAGGGTTAGGGTTAGGGTTAGGGTTAGGGTTAGGGTTAGGGTTAGGGTTAGGGTTAGGGTTAGGGTTAGGGTTAGGGTTAGGGTTAGGGTTAGGGTTAGGGTTAGGGTTAGGGTTAGGGTTAGGGTTAGGGTTAGGGTTAGGGTTAGGGTTAGGGTTAGGGTTAGGGTTAGGGTTAGGGTTAGGGTTAGGGTTAGGGTTAGGGTTAGGGTTAGGGTTAGGGTTAGGGTTAGGGTTAGGGTTAGGGTTAGGGTTAGGGTTAGGGTTAGGGTTAGGGTTAGGGTTAGGGTTAGGGTTAGGGTTAGGGTTAGGGTTAGGGTTAGGGTTAGGGTTAGGGTTAGGGTTAGGGTTAGGGTTAGGGTTAGGGTTAGGGTTAGGGTTAGGGTTAGGGTTAGGGTTAGGGTTAGGGTTAGGGTTAGGGTTAGGGTTAGGGTTAGGGTTAGGGTTAGGGTTAGGGTTAGGGTTAGGGTTAGGGTTAGGGTTAGGGTTAGGGTTAGGGTTAGGGTTAGGGTTAGGGTTAGGGTTAGGGTTAGGGTTAGGGTTAGGGTTAGGGTTAGGGTTAGGGTTAGGGTTAGGGTTAGGGTTAGGGTTAGGGTTAGGGTTAGGGTTAGGGTTAGGGTTAGGGTTAGGGTTAGGGTTAGGGTTAGGGTTAGGGTTAGGGTTAGGGTTAGGGTTAGGGTTAGGGTTAGGGTTAGGGTTAGGGTTAGGGTTAGGGTTAGGGTTAGGGTTAGGGTTAGGGTTAGGGTTAGGGTTAGGGTTAGGGTTAGGGTTAGGGTTAGGGTTAGGGTTAGGGTTAGGGTTAGGGTTAGGGTTAGGGTTAGGGTTAGGGTTAGGGTTAGGGTTAGGGTTAGGGTTAGGGTTAGGGTTAGGGTTAGGGTTAGGGTTAGGGTTAGGGTTAGGGTTAGGGTTAGGGTTAGGGTTAGGGTTAGGGTTAGGGTTAGGGTTAGGGTTAGGGTTAGGGTTAGGGTTAGGGTTAGGGTTAGGGTTAGGGTTAGGGTTAGGGTTAGGGTTAGGGTTAGGGTTAGGGTTAGGGTTAGGGTTAGGGTTAGGGTTAGGGTTAGGGTTAGGGTTAGGGTTAGGGTTAGGGTTAGGGTTAGGGTTAGGGTTAGGGTTAGGGTTAGGGTTAGGGTTAGGGTTAGGGTTAGGGTTAGGGTTAGGGTTAGGGTTAGGGTTAGGGTTAGGGTTAGGGTTAGGGTTAGGGTTAGGGTTAGGGTTAGGGTTAGGGTTAGGGTTAGGGTTAGGGTTAGGGTTAGGGTTAGGGTTAGGGTTAGGGTTAGGGTTAGGGTTAGGGTTAGGGTTAGGGTTAGGGTTAGGGTTAGGGTTAGGGTTAGGGTTAGGGTTAGGGTTAGGGTTAGGGTTAGGGTTAGGGTTAGGGTTAGGGTTAGGGTTAGGGTTAGGGTTAGGGTTAGGGTTAGGGTTAGGGTTAGGGTTAGGGTTAGGGTTAGGGTTAGGGTTAGGGTTAGGGTTAGGGTTAGGGTTAGGGTTAGGGTTAGGGTTAGGGTTAGGGTTAGGGTTAGGGTTAGGGTTAGGGTTAGGGTTAGGGTTAGGGTTAGGGTTAGGGTTAGGGTTAGGGTTAGGGTTAGGGTTAGGGTTAGGGTTAGGGTTAGGGTTAGGGTTAGGGTTAGGGTTAGGGTTAGGGTTAGGGTTAGGGTTAGGGTTAGGGTTAGGGTTAGGGTTAGGGTTAGGGTTAGGGTTAGGGTTAGGGTTAGGGTTAGGGTTAGGGTTAGGGTTAGGGTTAGGGTTAGGGTTAGGGTTAGGGTTAGGGTTAGGGTTAGGGTTAGGGTTAGGGTTAGGGTTAGGGTTAGGGTTAGGGTTAGGGTTAGGGTTAGGGTTAGGGTTAGGGTTAGGGTTAGGGTTAGGGTTAGGGTTAGGGTTAGGGTTAGGGTTAGGGTTAGGGTTAGGGTTAGGGTTAGGGTTAGGGTTAGGGTTAGGGTTAGGGTTAGGGTTAGGGTTAGGGTTAGGGTTAGGGTTAGGGTTAGGGTTAGGGTTAGGGTTAGGGTTAGGGTTAGGGTTAGGGTTAGGGTTAGGGTTAGGGTTAGGGTTAGGGTTAGGGTTAGGGTTAGGGTTAGGGTTAGGGTTAGGGTTAGGGTTAGGGTTAGGGTTAGGGTTAGGGTTAGGGTTAGGGTTAGGGTTAGGGTTAGGGTTAGGGTTAGGGTTAGGGTTAGGGTTAGGGTTAGGGTTAGGGTTAGGGTTAGGGTTAGGGTTAGGGTTAGGGTTAGGGTTAGGGTTAGGGTTAGGGTTAGGGTTAGGGTTAGGGTTAGGGTTAGGGTTAGGGTTAGGGTTAGGGTTAGGGTTAGGGTTAGGGTTAGGGTTAGGGTTAGGGTTAGGGTTAGGGTTAGGGTTAGGGTTAGGGTTAGGGTTAGGGTTAGGGTTAGGGTTAGGGTTAGGGTTAGGGTTAGGGTTAGGGTTAGGGTTAGGGTTAGGGTTAGGGTTAGGGTTAGGGTTAGGGTTAGGGTTAGGGTTAGGGTTAGGGTTAGGGTTAGGGTTAGGGTTAGGGTTAGGGTTAGGGTTAGGGTTAGGGTTAGGGTTAGGGTTAGGGTTAGGGTTAGGGTTAGGGTTAGGGTTAGGGTTAGGGTTAGGGTTAGGGTTAGGGTTAGGGTTAGGGTTAGGGTTAGGGTTAGGGTTAGGGTTAGGGTTAGGGTTAGGGTTAGGGTTAGGGTTAGGGTTAGGGTTAGGGTTAGGGTTAGGGTTAGGGTTAGGGTTAGGGTTAGGGTTAGGGTTAGGGTTAGGGTTAGGGTTAGGGTTAGGGTTAGGGTTAGGGTTAGGGTTAGGGTTAGGGTTAGGGTTAGGGTTAGGGTTAGGGTTAGGGTTAGGGTTAGGGTTAGGGTTAGGGTTAGGGTTAGGGTTAGGGTTAGGGTTAGGGTTAGGGTTAGGGTTAGGGTTAGGGTTAGGGTTAGGGTTAGGGTTAGGGTTAGGGTTAGGGTTAGGGTTAGGGTTAGGGTTAGGGTTAGGGTTAGGGTTAGGGTTAGGGTTAGGGTTAGGGTTAGGGTTAGGGTTAGGGTTAGGGTTAGGGTTAGGGTTAGGGTTAGGGTTAGGGTTAGGGTTAGGGTTAGGGTTAGGGTTAGGGTTAGGGTTAGGGTTAGGGTTAGGGTTAGGGTTAGGGTTAGGGTTAGGGTTAGGGTTAGGGTTAGGGTTAGGGTTAGGGTTAGGGTTAGGGTTAGGGTTAGGGTTAGGGTTAGGGTTAGGGTTAGGGTTAGGGTTAGGGTTAGGGTTAGGGTTAGGGTTAGGGTTAGGGTTAGGGTTAGGGTTAGGGTTAGGGTTAGGGTTAGGGTTAGGGTTAGGGTTAGGGTTAGGGTTAGGGTTAGGGTTAGGGTTAGGGTTAGGGTTAGGGTTAGGGTTAGGGTTAGGGTTAGGGTTAGGGTTAGGGTTAGGGTTAGGGTTAGGGTTAGGGTTAGGGTTAGGGTTAGGGTTAGGGTTAGGGTTAGGGTTAGGGTTAGGGTTAGGGTTAGGGTTAGGGTTAGGGTTAGGGTTAGGGTTAGGGTTAGGGTTAGGGTTAGGGTTAGGGTTAGGGTTAGGGTTAGGGTTAGGGTTAGGGTTAGGGTTAGGGTTAGGGTTAGGGTTAGGGTTAGGGTTAGGGTTAGGGTTAGGGTTAGGGTTAGGGTTAGGGTTAGGGTTAGGGTTAGGGTTAGGGTTAGGGTTAGGGTTAGGGTTAGGGTTAGGGTTAGGGTTAGGGTTAGGGTTAGGGTTAGGGTTAGGGTTAGGGTTAGGGTTAGGGTTAGGGTTAGGGTTAGGGTTAGGGTTAGGGTTAGGGTTAGGGTTAGGGTTAGGGTTAGGGTTAGGGTTAGGGTTAGGGTTAGGGTTAGGGTTAGGGTTAGGGTTAGGGTTAGGGTTAGGGTTAGGGTTAGGGTTAGGGTTAGGGTTAGGGTTAGGGTTAGGGTTAGGGTTAGGGTTAGGGTTAGGGTTAGGGTTAGGGTTAGGGTTAGGGTTAGGGTTAGGGTTAGGGTTAGGGTTAGGGTTAGGGTTAGGGTTAGGGTTAGGGTTAGGGTTAGGGTTAGGGTTAGGGTTAGGGTTAGGGTTAGGGTTAGGGTTAGGGTTAGGGTTAGGGTTAGGGTTAGGGTTAGGGTTAGGGTTAGGGTTAGGGTTAGGGTTAGGGTTAGGGTTAGGGTTAGGGTTAGGGTTAGGGTTAGGGTTAGGGTTAGGGTTAGGGTTAGGGTTAGGGTTAGGGTTAGGGTTAGGGTTAGGGTTAGGGTTAGGGTTAGGGTTAGGGTTAGGGTTAGGGTTAGGGTTAGGGTTAGGGTTAGGGTTAGGGTTAGGGTTAGGGTTAGGGTTAGGGTTAGGGTTAGGGTTAGGGTTAGGGTTAGGGTTAGGGTTAGGGTTAGGGTTAGGGTTAGGGTTAGGGTTAGGGTTAGGGTTAGGGTTAGGGTTAGGGTTAGGGTTAGGGTTAGGGTTAGGGTTAGGGTTAGGGTTAGGGTTAGGGTTAGGGTTAGGGTTAGGGTTAGGGTTAGGGTTAGGGTTAGGGTTAGGGTTAGGGTTAGGGTTAGGGTTAGGGTTAGGGTTAGGGTTAGGGTTAGGGTTAGGGTTAGGGTTAGGGTTAGGGTTAGGGTTAGGGTTAGGGTTAGGGTTAGGGTTAGGGTTAGGGTTAGGGTTAGGGTTAGGGTTAGGGTTAGGGTTAGGGTTAGGGTTAGGGTTAGGGTTAGGGTTAGGGTTAGGGTTAGGGTTAGGGTTAGGGTTAGGGTTAGGGTTAGGGTTAGGGTTAGGGTTAGGGTTAGGGTTAGGGTTAGGGTTAGGGTTAGGGTTAGGGTTAGGGTTAGGGTTAGGGTTAGGGTTAGGGTTAGGGTTAGGGTTAGGGTTAGGGTTAGGGTTAGGGTTAGGGTTAGGGTTAGGGTTAGGGTTAGGGTTAGGGTTAGGGTTAGGGTTAGGGTTAGGGTTAGGGTTAGGGTTAGGGTTAGGGTTAGGGTTAGGGTTAGGGTTAGGGTTAGGGTTAGGGTTAGGGTTAGGGTTAGGGTTAGGGTTAGGGTTAGGGTTAGGGTTAGGGTTAGGGTTAGGGTTAGGGTTAGGGTTAGGGTTAGGGTTAGGGTTAGGGTTAGGGTTAGGGTTAGGGTTAGGGTTAGGGTTAGGGTTAGGGTTAGGGTTAGGGTTAGGGTTAGGGTTAGGGTTAGGGTTAGGGTTAGGGTTAGGGTTAGGGTTAGGGTTAGGGTTAGGGTTAGGGTTAGGGTTAGGGTTAGGGTTAGGGTTAGGGTTAGGGTTAGGGTTAGGGTTAGGGTTAGGGTTAGGGTTAGGGTTAGGGTTAGGGTTAGGGTTAGGGTTAGGGTTAGGGTTAGGGTTAGGGTTAGGGTTAGGGTTAGGGTTAGGGTTAGGGTTAGGGTTAGGGTTAGGGTTAGGGTTAGGGTTAGGGTTAGGGTTAGGGTTAGGGTTAGGGTTAGGGTTAGGGTTAGGGTTAGGGTTAGGGTTAGGGTTAGGGTTAGGGTTAGGGTTAGGGTTAGGGTTAGGGTTAGGGTTAGGGTTAGGGTTAGGGTTAGGGTTAGGGTTAGGGTTAGGGTTAGGGTTAGGGTTAGGGTTAGGGTTAGGGTTAGGGTTAGGGTTAGGGTTAGGGTTAGGGTTAGGGTTAGGGTTAGGGTTAGGGTTAGGGTTAGGGTTAGGGTTAGGGTTAGGGTTAGGGTTAGGGTTAGGGTTAGGGTTAGGGTTAGGGTTAGGGTTAGGGTTAGGGTTAGGGTTAGGGTTAGGGTTAGGGTTAGGGTTAGGGTTAGGGTTAGGGTTAGGGTTAGGGTTAGGGTTAGGGTTAGGGTTAGGGTTAGGGTTAGGGTTAGGGTTAGGGTTAGGGTTAGGGTTAGGGTTAGGGTTAGGGTTAGGGTTAGGGTTAGGGTTAGGGTTAGGGTTAGGGTTAGGGTTAGGGTTAGGGTTAGGGTTAGGGTTAGGGTTAGGGTTAGGGTTAGGGTTAGGGTTAGGGTTAGGGTTAGGGTTAGGGTTAGGGTTAGGGTTAGGGTTAGGGTTAGGGTTAGGGTTAGGGTTAGGGTTAGGGTTAGGGTTAGGGTTAGGGTTAGGGTTAGGGTTAGGGTTAGGGTTAGGGTTAGGGTTAGGGTTAGGGTTAGGGTTAGGGTTAGGGTTAGGGTTAGGGTTAGGGTTAGGGTTAGGGTTAGGGTTAGGGTTAGGGTTAGGGTTAGGGTTAGGGTTAGGGTTAGGGTTAGGGTTAGGGTTAGGGTTAGGGTTAGGGTTAGGGTTAGGGTTAGGGTTAGGGTTAGGGTTAGGGTTAGGGTTAGGGTTAGGGTTAGGGTTAGGGTTAGGGTTAGGGTTAGGGTTAGGGTTAGGGTTAGGGTTAGGGTTAGGGTTAGGGTTAGGGTTAGGGTTAGGGTTAGGGTTAGGGTTAGGGTTAGGGTTAGGGTTAGGGTTAGGGTTAGGGTTAGGGTTAGGGTTAGGGTTAGGGTTAGGGTTAGGGTTAGGGTTAGGGTTAGGGTTAGGGTTAGGGTTAGGGTTAGGGTTAGGGTTAGGGTTAGGGTTAGGGTTAGGGTTAGGGTTAGGGTTAGGGTTAGGGTTAGGGTTAGGGTTAGGGTTAGGGTTAGGGTTAGGGTTAGGGTTAGGGTTAGGGTTAGGGTTAGGGTTAGGGTTAGGGTTAGGGTTAGGGTTAGGGTTAGGGTTAGGGTTAGGGTTAGGGTTAGGGTTAGGGTTAGGGTTAGGGTTAGGGTTAGGGTTAGGGTTAGGGTTAGGGTTAGGGTTAGGGTTAGGGTTAGGGTTAGGGTTAGGGTTAGGGTTAGGGTTAGGGTTAGGGTTAGGGTTAGGGTTAGGGTTAGGGTTAGGGTTAGGGTTAGGGTTAGGGTTAGGGTTAGGGTTAGGGTTAGGGTTAGGGTTAGGGTTAGGGTTAGGGTTAGGGTTAGGGTTAGGGTTAGGGTTAGGGTTAGGGTTAGGGTTAGGGTTAGGGTTAGGGTTAGGGTTAGGGTTAGGGTTAGGGTTAGGGTTAGGGTTAGGGTTAGGGTTAGGGTTAGGGTTAGGGTTAGGGTTAGGGTTAGGGTTAGGGTTAGGGTTAGGGTTAGGGTTAGGGTTAGGGTTAGGGTTAGGGTTAGGGTTAGGGTTAGGGTTAGGGTTAGGGTTAGGGTTAGGGTTAGGGTTAGGGTTAGGGTTAGGGTTAGGGTTAGGGTTAGGGTTAGGGTTAGGGTTAGGGTTAGGGTTAGGGTTAGGGTTAGGGTTAGGGTTAGGGTTAGGGTTAGGGTTAGGGTTAGGGTTAGGGTTAGGGTTAGGGTTAGGGTTAGGGTTAGGGTTAGGGTTAGGGTTAGGGTTAGGGTTAGGGTTAGGGTTAGGGTTAGGGTTAGGGTTAGGGTTAGGGTTAGGGTTAGGGTTAGGGTTAGGGTTAGGGTTAGGGTTAGGGTTAGGGTTAGGGTTAGGGTTAGGGTTAGGGTTAGGGTTAGGGTTAGGGTTAGGGTTAGGGTTAGGGTTAGGGTTAGGGTTAGGGTTAGGGTTAGGGTTAGGGTTAGGGTTAGGGTTAGGGTTAGGGTTAGGGTTAGGGTTAGGGTTAGGGTTAGGGTTAGGGTTAGGGTTAGGGTTAGGGTTAGGGTTAGGGTTAGGGTTAGGGTTAGGGTTAGGGTTAGGGTTAGGGTTAGGGTTAGGGTTAGGGTTAGGGTTAGGGTTAGGGTTAGGGTTAGGGTTAGGGTTAGGGTTAGGGTTAGGGTTAGGGTTAGGGTTAGGGTTAGGGTTAGGGTTAGGGTTAGGGTTAGGGTTAGGGTTAGGGTTAGGGTTAGGGTTAGGGTTAGGGTTAGGGTTAGGGTTAGGGTTAGGGTTAGGGTTAGGGTTAGGGTTAGGGTTAGGGTTAGGGTTAGGGTTAGGGTTAGGGTTAGGGTTAGGGTTAGGGTTAGGGTTAGGGTTAGGGTT